>NW_020175821.1:1370370-1410607 GCF_003031525.2 Neophocaena asiaeorientalis asiaeorientalis
GGGAGGGTGGGAGGGAGGCTCGAGGGAGGGGATATGGGGATATGTGTATGCATGTGGCTGATTCACTTTGTTGTACAACAAACTAACAGCATTGTGAAGCAATTATACTCTAATACAGATGTATTAAAAAAAAAAAAGAATAAGGATGTTCCAGGTGGTGGGATATTGCATCACACATTTTTGGGACTACACATGCTTATGTATACAATTTATTTTAGATAGTGCATTTTTGTTAATTTTTTTCTTGTTATTAAAAGTAATGCATATCATAATACAAGTTTGGAAATTACAGAAAATAGAAAATCCGAATAATTCAGAATCTCATTACCTAGACATAGTACCTGATTTTTATGTACTTTTTTGTGTCTTGAATAATATGTTTTAGAAAAAGCATTTTATTGTATATCCCATTAGAATTAAGATTAAGAAAAACAACTACCTCTTATTCGTAAGTGCAGTCAGAAGGGAAATTGACACAAATAATCAACAACAGTAGCCACATAAAAAGTAATACTGCATTGTTATCTGTCCAGATCTTCCTCAGGTCCTCCCTCCTCTTTTCTTCCCCTCCCCCTGCCCCCCGACCTCCCCCCCGCCCTGCCAGCCTCCTTCCCCCAACCTCCTCCCTTTCTCTACTTCCATTCAAGGAAGATTCACCTTCCTGATGATGTTATGCTTCTAGTGTTTCTCACACTATTTCAGCAATTTCTCCTATTGCAGCAAACTATGAGCATGTTCTCAAGAGGTCTGGGAACAGTCTTAAAGTGTCAGCCATAAGTCCCCAATTTCTTTGTATTCTCTTGATTTATCCTAAGGTTTCTGTGAATTTTGCTTTCTAACTTCTTTGTGTTCATTGTATTATAAAATATTATATTAAATGTCTTACTCTGAGTAAAATTCTCCAGGAAGCTGTGCCACATTTATCAAATGACTTTAAACTCTCTCTAGCATATGGCTGCATCCCCCGAGGGTGCACGTTACCCTAATTTGAGAAACCTGGACTCTCTAGATAAGTTTGTATTTTCTAAGCATACATTATTAAATAGAAGAATTAAAGGAGTCATATATATACTAGATTTCCAGTGATTCTCAGTGGAGAGATATGGATCATGTCTTCCTAGAGGGAAGCGTCAGAATCATCTGGAAGGTTTTTTCAGATTTTGCTCTGCTTCCTTTTCAGTTTGAGAATTACTGCACAGTGAGCTCCTGTTCTGATTGGAAAGTGAAAGTGTTTTAATCCTCAGTAGTGTTGGGCTATAAAAAAGGATGAGGACCACAAGTTTTATTTATTTATTTACACATACATACATATATGTGTATATGTATATTTGATTTATAAGGTTAATGATTTATATTCTGAAATCTATTTGAATGAGTAACTGAATTGAGTTTGCCGGTCTTATTATTTATTTTAGCCAAATGTGATATGATGAATTCAGTTACCAAAAAAAAAAAAAAAAAAAAGAGGCCTTGAATTGTCTTATTTCTACTGTCCCAGTCTGTTGAAGTTTAGGATTTAGAGCAACCGTGGTCCTGAATTAGAAAATTATTCTGCTACATTAGAAATGTTTTGCTCTTTAAGGTATCTGCAGAGCTCTAATCATCTGACCATTTGTTCCCAGTAGGGTGCCTTCAGTGCTTTAAGCTTTCCTTCTATTTCTTTTGTTATGTGCCCTCCATCCTTCTGCCTCCTGCTGCTGGTCTCAAGTTATCAGCATCATAGTAACGAACTGTTTCTTATTTTTGGACCAATGGCATATGCTACATTTTCTAAGACATATAATACTATGATTAGTGTAAGAAAAGAATTCCATCATCTGACAATAAAAACTGTTTAGGACCATGCCTATTGCCACGCAGTACAGGCAGAGCATTTAGCGGTAGCAGTCTGAGTACTCACACAACAGGGCAGATGCTGCCTTGTGGATAGGGACTCCACCTTTCAGGAAAGAAACATGTCACTCTATGGGAACCTATGAGAACCTCAATTTCCAGAGTTAGAAAGAGGTCCAAGGTCTGCTGTTTCAGTTCTCAGGTGCAGGGTTTCAATCCTCATGTGCAGGGTTTCAGTCCATCTTCCTTTCATCCTTTGTGTTTTCTAAAGCCCTCTACCTCTGACAATTTGGGAAGATCTAAGCTGTAACATCGATAACTTATGTCAACAAAAATAGGACCAAAATAAAAATTCCAAGGTTTTATAACTATGCCTTTCCCAATTCCTTTTAGCTTTTTAGTTTCCTTTTTTCTACATCTATTATTTTTTTTGGGGGGGGGGACTTAAACAAAAGGTAGGTTCATGTGAATCTCTCAGCAAGTATTAGTACAAATAAACATTCTCAAACTTTTTAGAGTACTATTTAAGGGTTCTGCACCCACAATTCCAATTTTTTTTTTCCCACACCGCCAAGCAATTCTCTGACACCAGCTGGATTCCTAAAATTTAACTCAATTCTGACACCATCTACCCGGAGATAAATAGCATCAGATTTCACAGGTTAAGGACTCATTTCCACAAGACTACCTTCCACTTTAGATGCCAATTACAAGTCCTAGTTGTCATGTGTACTTCTGACTGACTGGCTATAAATTGGAGGTTGCCATGACCCCGTCCTTGGGTTTGATTAACTTGCTAGAGTGGCTCATAGGCCTTGGAAAGCCAGTTTTCCCCCTAGATTACCACTTAATTACAAAGGATATAACTCAAGCAGCCAGATGGAAGAACTGCATGTAACAAAGTATGAGGAAAGGGTGTGGAGCTTCCATGCCCTCTCCAAGGGCACTACTCTCAGTACCTCCACATGTTCACCAACCTGGAAGCTCTCTGAAGCCCATCCTTTTGGGTTTTTATGGAGGCTTCATTATATAGGAATGATTGATTAAATCATTGACCACTGGTAATTGATTCAACCTCCAACCCCTCTTCCCTCCCCTGGAGGCCAGGGGTGTGGGACTGAAAGTTCCAACCCTCTAATCACATGGTTGGTTCCTCTGGTGACCAGCCTCCATCCTTAGGTGCTTTCCAAAAGTCACCTTATTAACATAAACCCAGTTGTGGTAGAAAGGGGTTTGTTATGAATAACAAGACACCCATTTCACCTTTATGGCTCTGAAGTGATTTCAGGAACTGAGGAGTAGAGATCAAATACTATAACAAAAAATGCTCCCACTGCTCTTATCTCTCAGAAAATTTCAAGGGTTTTGGGAGCTGTGAGTCAGGAACTGTGGACAAAGACCAAATATATATGAGAAATGTATTTTTGATCCTCTAAATGACCAAATATTTATTTCATATAAATCACAATATGGCATTCTTAGACATAAGGCTTTGGTTAGATACAGTGATGAGCAAGATCAGACACGTACCAGCCTCGTGGAGCTTACAGTCTGGATGAAATCAAATAATCAAAACTAACTATAAGTTTATAATTGATAGTATTTGACCATCTCCTTGTTGAGGTGGTTTCTTCACTTGGTATCTAGAACACCACACACCTGTTTCCTACCTCACTGGCCACTCCTTGTTTTGTTTTGTTTTTCTGCTGAGTCCATCTCTTCTTTCCATCTAAATGTTGGAGTGCCCTAAGCCTTAGCCCTTGTTACCCACTCTCCTTAGATGATATCATCTAGTCATATGGCTTTAAATAATACCCATTAATATCAATATGCTGATGACTCTCAAATTTGTATCTATATTCGCTATTCCTCCCTAAACACCATAAAACTTTCAATATCCCAATCCTCACATTCACTGCTTTCCATCTCAGTAAATGGCACCACCATTTACCCAGTGGCTTGGGACAGAAATATAAATTACTTTTATTCTTTCTTTACTTTCACAGCTTTCATCTAATCTCTCAGTAAGTTCTGTTGGCTCTACAAATTATGTCCAAATCCTACCACTTCTTATCACCTCCACTGTTACCATGCTGGCTCAGTTGACAGTAGCCTGCTAAATGGTCATCTCTTCCTAGCACCCTCATCCCCCTCCTATTTATGGCATCTGTTCTCCACTTCTTAGCCAGAGTAATCTCTTTAAAGCTTAAAACAGACCTTTGTAAAAAATCCTCTAGTGAAGAAGTGCTGATTTCAGGTCTGGGGCAGGAAATGTACAAGATGAATCTCTGAGGATAGGATACTAACAGAGTAAGAGAAATGATGAGATATTAATCCAATTTTAATCATAAAATTGAAAATGTTGCATACTGTCAAACATGAAGGTCTTTATGAGATTTTTCTCAATATTACATTAGACTTTTGGAATTTAAAGACAAAAATGAAATAATATATAAATAAAATAATAGAGCAGATTTCTTTTTGCTAATTCATGTGCACACACACAGTTTAAGAATTTTTCAAACCCACAAAAAAATTCTAAGGCAGCACAATGAACTTTTATATGCCTCTTAACATAGATATACCACCTGTTAACCCGGTCACTTATTTAAGTTGAACCATATATGCCCCTTTTTGACACACACAAAAAAGTGATCACATGGTTGAAACTGAATGCTCACATACACATACAATACACATTTCCTTTTGCCAAACCATCAGAAAGTAGGTTTTAAGTATGACACTTCATTATTTATCTTCCAAGAAAAAATACATTATCCTACATAACTAAAAACCAGTATCTCAACTGAGAAAAATCAATATTAATTGAATATCATCATCCATATATAATCCTTATTCAAATTCCCCTATTTGTATCATCAGGCTTTTTTAAAAAGTCATACTACTAAGCTAATTTAAGAGTCTGAGGTGCTGTCTCTTATAGAATAAAGTGATTATGTTTACTGTTGGCTTACTCTAGTTTTTTCCTTTCGTGGTTTAGCTTCTTGCATCCGTGTTTGACAACAGCATCAAGACCTTTGGAGTAATTGAGAGTGACCCTTTCGACTGGGAGAAGACTGGAACTGATGGCTCCCTCACCACCACCACTACTTCTACCACTCCTCAGCTGCACACCCGCTTGACCCCTGCGGCAATTGGGTATGTCCTAAACAGGTGGTTCATCAGTGTCTTTCCTGGATGTGTTGTATCAACATTAGCAGAAATGTCTTTTATGCCATCCAGGTTCCCTCATATGACCAATACTAAGACATAGGGATGCCTATGGGTTTCCTTGAATTAACATTGCTCTTATATATGCCTTTGTTTGGATTTACTTTTCTTAGAAAGTACTTAAAGATTATACCGTGAAATGGTAGCTTAGAGCTTGTGTTACTCGTTAATGTCAGATGTACAGTAGATTTTCTCCAAAATGAGAAGGGGCATTTGTTGCATTTACTACTAAAGAACAGATGGGACCCCGGAACAAGAACAAGCCACAATTATTTCTGGCTACACTGTGCTTAAGTTTAGTGGGAACAAAACGTGTAGCTACTCCTCTTATGAAAGTGATTAATTTTCGAGGTGTATTAGGAAGAGGTTAGTGTATTTCCATCTTCTTGGGGGTTTTTTTTGTTTTTTGAATTTTTTTTTTCCTGTATATACATTAAATACAGTTGCTTTTGTTTGTTGTTTTTCTATTTCGGGGGGGTGTCTTTTTTTCTGACCCCCCCCTTTTTTTACCTGCTCTAGTTGGTTTAAAAGAAAAAGTAAATAGGGAAAAATCGTCATACAATGAGTTAATTGGAACACTTTATCACTAATCCATTGCTTTGTTTTTACATTGAGATGAGATCACTAGAACTTACTGAATCAGAAAAGCTTACATGGACTCATATAACTGGAGATGATATCCCTGATTAGTTAGTCTAAGAATTCTTAAATGTGAGACCTTGACTAGCTATAGTAGAATCACCACGGATGTTTGTTTAAAATACCCATTTGTAGGACTCACCCCAGACCTACTGAATCAGAATGTCTAGGGGTATGGCACAGAAGTCCATATGCATCAGATGTTTCTCATGCTTATCTTAGTTTGGGACTCACTGCACTATTCCAGCCACCCCATTTTACTAATGAGGAAATAATTCTAACTCTGAGTGGATCATCCAACTTTAGATAAAGATTAGTGACAGAGCTGGAGCCTATGTAGAAATTTTGATTCTTGCTTAAATGCTTTCGTCCTCCTTCTCCTTTGATTGTTGTCAGAAATAAATCTCACATTTGCAAAAATCCAGCTGATAGCACTTCAGGGTAGCTGAAGTCAATGAACAGATTTTAAGTTCCCATATCCCAAAGTTTTTTCCTAAAATAAGATAGAATAATAAGAAAGGAAAAATAAAACTACATAAAAGCTATGTCCTCAGCATAATTTGAAGACAAAGGATGCCCAAATCAAACTAACTGTAAGTAAAAAGAGAAAAAAACAAAACCCCAAGGCCTTATGTAATATCTCTTATGCTCCTGCCTCACCCAGCCCTGCCACGAAGCTTACTGAAGGCAGATCAATAAAAACTGTGGGAAGAGGAAAGTTAGCCCTGGGACTTAAGGTTGATTTAAAACGAACATCAGAAAGACTAAATCCATCCGAAGAATGAAAATACTAAAAAGTATCCAGGTAGATCAGATAATAAACTACAGGGAGATAAAAATATTCATGATTCAAAACATGTAGCTTCTGAGGAAGAAAAAAGACAAAAAGGGAGAAATACCCTTTGTCAGTTGAATGGTGAAGGAAAAAAGCACATATCTGTTTGGGTCCAATCAGGAGAGAGAAACTACATAGTAATTTGAACAGGGAAAGATGATACAAAGAATTATTACCTATAACACAAAATTGGAATAACGTGGGATTGAAAAAGTAGACAGAACCGTAAAGAATACAGGAATAGCAAATATAAAGTGCAGCTCCTACTCCTAGGGCTGAATTAAGCATCCAAGGAAAAGCTCCCTCAGTCCCCACCCCAGGGCTGAGTACTGACCTTGTTGGTGAGTGTATGTCCTCACTCATTGAATGGCAGGGAAGTTGCTCTAATGCCATACTGGTAGAATTTGCTGAAATATCTGCCCTCTGGAACTTGATGGAAATTTGCCCTCTGGAGTGCCAGAGAAAACGATTTACTGGAAGTGTCTTACCAGAGACACTCTGCTACAAAACTTATGGGTAGTAGGCATTGCTCTGGGAAGATATTGGTTGCTGCTGTCTGTGTACTGCAGGAGACAGGCACGGGAAAGCCACACATGCTGGAGAAGCTTGACAAGCTGCACAGTGGAACCCAAAGCAAAACCCTTTCCTCCCGCAGGGTCTCTCCAGTGCCCTCTACTGACAAAGCTCCCATGCCAGCTGGCAAAGGAAAAGAGTTAAAGGGCACAGATCCACTTTCACAGAATAGGCAATAAGGATGAATTTGGAGCTGAAATGCAATAAATGAATAATTACAGAGGGGAAAAAGGAGAAATAAAATTTAATTACCTATAAGAAAAGAGAACTATAAAATCAGAAGATGCACAATATCTCCTCTGACCAAATAAAAATCCACTAAAGTGTTTGGACTTTGCTATACTGACAGAGGAGGGCACCAGTTAATCTGTGAATCCTGTAAAACATTCCAGTGCCACAAAAATGAACAAGAAAAATATTTTAAATATCCATAAAGTGTTATTTCAAAAACTCAGGAAAATCTAATACATATTTACTAAGGAAATTTCCTGTCAAGAATAAACAACTATGAAGAAGAAAATTATAAGACAGAACCCCAAATGGAACTGAGTATGTTCATGCATTGAAGATATGGATAACCACCTTGGATCAGAAATTTGAAAACTAAGAAATAGAGTGAGTGTGGTGTGGGGAGGGAGAGAAGAAAGAAAAGGAAAAGAGGGAGGAAACAATGAAATGATAGTTTGTTGAACTCAGGAAAGAAATGGAAGAAAAAGATATCTCACAATTGAATAAATCACAAGATGCGCAAAGGACAGTAGACGCAAATGAAAGTTTAATAAAGGGCATTGAATAAGGTCAGGGGGAAAAAAGCCCCAAGAGAATGAAAATAAAGAAATAATTTAAAAGGGCTAGAGAGAAAGTAGTGCCAATGGAAGGCCGAGAAGGAATAGCATTCATATTGTTAGAGTCCCTGAAGAAGAAAAACAAAACAATACCAATTAAAACTGAGAAACTCAATAGCAAAAGGTTAAATAAGGAAACAGGGGACTAAGAGCATTTAAAAAGGTAAATGTCCAAAGGTGACCATTAGAACAAAAAGGCAAACCTTCTAAAATATATATTCTTAAAAGTTTATAAATTGAAGTACAAAGAATACTCATCTTGTAGAGAAAGAAATATAGCAAATATGACAAAATACCCATAATTATAAAATACTATGACAGAGTTAAGACCAAACATATCAGTCATAGCAATAAATATGAATGGGGACATCTATTAAAAGAAAAAGATTTTTAGTTTGGTTTATATAGCTGTATACATATGCTGTATACAAGAGATATACCTAAAAAAACATGTTTCAGAAAGGGATGGACAAAGATAAACGAGAAAAATGGAAACAGTCAGAAGAGAATAACAGTCCTGATATCAGACAATGTAGAATTCAAGCCAAAATAAAGCTTTAAAAGTTACAGAGATGGAAGGGTACTTTTTAATGTTAAGTGTCACAGTTCACAAGTGGGACATAGTATTTATTAATATTTAGTCACCAGAATCACAACAGTCATCTTTAGGAAGCAACAACTATGAGAGATTAAAGGAGACAAAGAAACACACTAGTAATTGGAGATTTTAGTATACAACTCAGTTCAAGACTGAATTCAAGTGAACAAAGAATAAGAAATAGAAGACAAACAACACAATCAATAAGGTAGATCTTAGGCATATTTTTCAATATCTACACCCTGATGATAGAGGTTACACCTTCTGCTCAAGTACCCCTGGGACATTTACAAAAATTGATCAGTTATCAGGTCACCAAGAAAACATATACATTGTTCTGTAAAGCAGAAATATTACACTGTCTGGTCACACTGTAATAGAACTAGAAATTGCTAACAAAAACAAAAATGTCAAAGGCCCTTCCACCTGGAAACTTAAAAACCTCCAATTAAACTACTCTTGGGTGAAAGGGAAAATACAAAGTGAAGCTATAGGAAAAATAATGATAATTAAAACACTACATATCAGAATCTGTGGTATAGGGACTTCCCTGGTGGCGCAGTGGTTAAGAATCCACCTGCCATTGCAGGGGATATGAGCTTGATCCCTGGTCCGGGTAGATCCCACATGTCACGGAGCGACTAAGCCCGTGTGCCGCAACTCCCGAGTCTGCACTCTAGAGCCCGCGAGCCACAACTACTGAGCCCATGTGCCACAACTACTGAAGCCCATTGCACCTTAGAGCCGGTGCTCAGCAACAAAAGAAGCCACCGCAGTGAGAAGCCCGTGCACTGCTACAAAGAGTAGCCCCCACTCGCCACAACTAGTAACCCTCATTGCACCGCGCACAGCAACGAACACCCAACACAGCCAAAAGTAAATTAATTAATTTTTTTAAAAAGTTCTTAAAAAAAAAAAGAATCTGTGATATACATTTAATGCCAAGATAAGAGGAAAATCGATGGCATTGAATAAGGAGATATATAATGTCAAGATGTCTTATTACTGATTATATTGATGTTGGTAATCTGGTTAAGGTGGTGTTAGGTTTTCCACTTTATATAAAGTTACTATTTTTCCCTTTGTAGGTAATAATTATCTTGTGAGAAGATACTTTGAGACTATTCGAATGAACTTGTTTTTTCATACATTTGCCTACTAATTTTAGCATCCATCTTGCCTGCAAAGTATTAGGCCCACAAGCCTACCATTCGCTATCTGAGCCTTTAGAAAAAGTTTGCTGACCTCTGAGTTATCTCTTTTTGCAGATGATATGGTAGAATACCTGGAAAGCCCTAGAGAATCAGTGTTAAAGAGAAAAAATGATAATTTATGTCCTACAACTCTTAGTTCTTAATAGAGGGAGAAAGTAAGTTCAGGAAAAGGTAAGAGGATGCTTTAGATCAGGAGTTAGCAAGCCTTATCGTTCACTAAGAGCCAGATAAATATTTGTGGGCTCTGCTGTCTGTCACCACTACTGCTGCCACTGTAGTGCTAAAGCAGACATAGGCAGTATGTAAATGAATGAGCATGCCTGTGTGTCATACACATTATTTACAAAAATAGGTGAACAGGCGAGATTTGGCTCACAGGCCCTAACTTGCCGACCCCTACCTTAGATTATGGGGACGGGCATATGAAAAGGGTGTCCAATCTTATTACTTCTCTTGACATCTGTCCAGTTCTTCCATATATCTTCTTAATTTTTTCCCTTAATCTGCTTCTGTAATTTATACCTTGCCTACAAACACAGGCCGTGTGCTAATAATACTCTCACATATATCTTTCTTATCATACTTATTCCTGAACATAATATAATTGTCTTGGGCAAGAATGCTTTCTTTCCATATCTCAAACTCCAGATCTGGATCAGAGTTACAGGAGAAGGAAGAAAATAATAATTAAGCAAGGAATAAAACTGGTGGAATAAATGCTGAGAGGAACCTGAGTCATGTGGGAGGTAGCCTGTGTGGAGAAGAGGGAAACATTCCTTGAAGTGTGTGCTCTTACACTGAAGCACACGATATAAGGGGGAAACTAGGATAGAATAAAAATAGAGGCAGTTTCATAGGTGGAGGTGTGGTTTGTTTCCTGAGAGATGGAAGGAGGAAATGCCAAGGAATTGGGGTAGTTGGAAAGAAGCAGAATTGTAGCTAGGCTAGGGAAAAAAGGATTTGGAAGAACATTGAGTGATTAAAATGGGGGAAAAAATGTGGAGCTAGTAGGTTGAGCTTCCTGAATTCAAATATTCCTCCTTTGCCATTCCCTTTTCTCAGGAATAGAGGGAATTCTTTCAGTAAACATTTGGATTACCACGTAGCACATGTAGGTCAGTGTCCATTATAATTTCTTATGTCAATAAACAAATTATATTGAACTTATATCTGAAAAATATATCTTTTAAGTAGTCTAGTTCTGAACTTTAATTACTTTTATAATAAATCCTTTCATTTGAACTATTTTGGGTCAAACTACCTTTCCACTGTATCCCAGTGTCAGAACTACAGGGAGTACTTTACAAGGCTGTACGGTTTTTCCCTGGGAGCCATTATCAGTGCTTTTCCAGTTTAACATTGAGAGTGGTGGTAGTGAAGGTCATCACATCAGGTGGAACAAGTCCCTGAAAAATCATGTTCTTTTTTTTTTAAATTTAATTTAATTTTTTTATGCAGCAGGTTCTAAATCATGACATATTTATGACACCTGGGCCAGGGTGTAACCATTGCCCTTAGAGTGGTACACTGAGAAGATGTCTATTTTCCCACTCATAATAATTGTATGTGTCAGTATAATCTACTGAAGGCGTCTTTTTCTGCCTTTAGACAGTGCAGATAACACTAAGAAAAGGTTTCACTGTGTGCTGAATGTTGTGTTCAGTCAGCAATATTTTTTTTAAAAAAACCAACAACTAGTATGTAGAGTAGAACATACTAGTTACAGAACATTAGAGCCAGCAGGGGCCTGATCACTTAGTGAGTGATAGCTGAGAACTAGAAAAGCCCCTCATGGGCCAGAAGTCTAAGGGAGAGGCGACCAACTATGTAAATAGGACATGAAATTGCTTTGAAAGAACATATAGACAAGTGCCAATTAATATTTTCTATTTGTTGATAATCAGTTTATACAGGACCATATGAACTGTATAATTGCAGAATTTCTAGTTTCCCCTAGAGGGCAAGAATTTCCTTTCTTCTTTTTATGTCCCTAGGGCCTTACATGTAGTAGGTACTTAGTAAAAAGTCTGTAAATGAAAAAGCAAATGCATATTGCATACTAGTTAAAAAATAAAACAAAACTGATTGATCTGATACCTGCTTATATCAAATGACACTTAACATTTTTCTGTTTATAGTTTTTGTTATTCTCTAAGAAAAATGGGTAAAGAATAGAAAATATTAAAATACACAAAGAATCCTTGCAAAATAAATGAAAGGTTTCTAACTTTTAAAGTGATTGTTAAATTAGGGAGTTATATCAGAATTTGTATTTTTAAATCAGCTTGAAAATTCTGTTGATCAAAATGCAGTTTTAAAACTAGATAGCTAGTGGGAAGCAGCCACATAGCACAGGGAGATCAGCTCGGTGCTTTGTGACCACCTAGAGGGGTGGGATAGGGAGGGTGGGAGGGAGACGCAAGAGAGAGGAGATATGGGGATATATGTATATGTATAACTGATTCACCTTGTTATAAAGCAGAAACTAACACACCATTGTAAAGCAATTATACTCCAATAAAGATGTTAAAAAAATAAAATAAAAAACAAAACAAAAATGCAGTTTTAGGGACTTCCCTGGTGGTCTAGTGGTTAAGACTGTGCTCCCAGTGCAGGGGGCACGGGTTCAATCCCAGGTTGGGGAACTAAGATCCCGCATGCCACACAGTGCGGCGAAAAAAAAAAAAGCATTTTTAGTTTGTAGAATTGGCATGCCCTAAGTTTCTGAGGTTTTTTGTTTTGTTTTACTTTCTTAATTATGTATAGACTTCATCATTCAAATCCAGAAACAGAATGTGGGATAGTCCCATAGTAATTTTTTTTTTTTTTTTGCGATACGCGGGCCTCTCACTGTTGTGGTGTCTCCTGTTGCGGAGCACAGGCTCCAGATGCCCAGGCTTAGCGGCCATGGCTCGTGGGCCGAGCCGCTCCGCGGCATGTGGGATCTTCCCGGACCGGGGCACGAACCCGTGTCCCCTGCATTAGCAGGCGGACTCTCAACCACTGCGCCACCAGGGAAGCCCCCATAGTAATTTTTGATTCTGGTGTTTTTAAGTTCTGCCTTATTTTCATTCCTCATTTTCAGAATTGCCAATGCCACTCCCATCCCAGGAGACTTGCTTCGAGAAAATACGGATGAGGTGTTTCCAGATGAACAGCTTAGTGATGGAGAGAATGGCATCCCTGTTGGTGTGTCACCAGATAAATTGCCTGGATCTCTGGGACACCCTCGTCCCCAGGAGAAGGATGTCTGGGAAGAGATGGATACCAACAGGAATAAGATAAAGCTTGGGATTTGTAAGGTGTGTATTTCTTGCATAGGAAGTGATACCTCTCAGTGTCTTATTATTTTTCTCCTACTGGTGTAGCAAAGTATCATGATTCTCAATTTTGAATGAGAAGTAGAACATTGTATCGCTAGTTATTTATATATTTGTAATTGCAATATTTTTGTCTAATTTTGCTCGTAATGCTCAGGTATGGACACCAAAAATTAATCTTCATCTTGTATTTTGTGGAAAAGATGAAGGTAGTTTTAAAAAAATAACCAGACATGGAGTCTAAAAGAAGAGACATCTATAGAACAGAAGTTAATGGTCCTTCCAAGTAGAAGGACCTTCCTTCCATAGTGTAGACCAATGGAGCTGAGTGTTCATTCTGAAAACTATCTCAAATGGAGGCAGGGAAATGAGGGTTAGAAGTGGAAAGCATCAAACTGGTCATGAGCTGACAAAGTAGATGTTGAATAACATGATTTTTTCTTCATTAGGATTGTAAACAGGTCCACTTGTAAGTATGGGGAGAAATATAGACTTCCGAATTAAATGATTTCATTAGTCTTTGGGTAGATTATCCCCAAATTTCTCTTTGATCTTACTGTTTCCTGTCATTTCCATTTTCATGGAAGATGATGATTAATGGGATGGAGGGGCACTGAATTACAAATCAGTTAGTTTTTGGTACTTCCTGTGTTTTTATAATTGTTTAGTTGGGAAGGAGGTTAAATTTATAGGTGTAAAATGAGACTCCCAGCTCATATGTGTTAACATGATTGATAGAAACTTGGCTAGTCCTGCTTTGTGAATGGGAAATGTATCTTGAAAAGAATCTTCTGTGACAACGTCTGAGGAGCTTGGCCTATCTTTGGACAATATATACTATATTTTTAAACTATATGATTTTAAAAAATTAACAGTATATACTTTCAGTAATGGGAGTCATTTGTAGGAACATTCTCTGCATAGATGTGATATGCTGCCCTGTGGTCTGGTTGTTGGTTAGCACTATCTGGACTAGTAGTAATCAGGAATAAGTAGTGAAAAGTAGTCAGGAAGTCAGTGTCAGATTTTTGTAGTAAACACCAGGAGCAAACACCTTTATAGTAAACACCAGGAGCAAACTGTTCTTAGTAAAAATTCTCTAGTGACATTCTCAGTTGTCAGCCCATATGGGTGTTTGTGTATGTGACAGAGTGAAGTGGCACTTGACATAGGTCTTAGTTACTTTAGTTTTCTTTCACGTTATCACTATAATCTACATTTAATTCTTTTCTATTTTTTAATTTCTTCCTTTTAAAAAATTATGTAAATTAGATTATTAGTGGTATTCTTTTATACAAGTAATGTTTATGTGGAATTTTCATAGACGTTTACCATTTCCTTGCAATTTTGGAAGTCCCCGACTCAATCGTTTTTCTTCCTGAAATATTCCCTTTAGAAGTTTCTTTGGTTGAGGTCTTCTGATAGAGGACTCTTTCAATTTTTACCTAGCTGTAAATGTATTTATTTCAGCCTTTTTTTTTTTTTTGCGGTACACGGGCCTCTCACTGTTGTGGCCACTCCTGTTGCGGAGCACAGGCTCCGGACGTGCAGGCTCAGCGGCCATGGCTCACGGGCTCCGCGGTATGTGGGATCTTCCCAGACCGGCACGAACCCGTGTCCCCTGCATCGGCAGGCGGACTCTCAACCACTGCGCCACCAGGGAAGCCCCCAGCCTTATTCTTTAAAAATAGTTTCTGCTGCCTTCAAAGTTTTTGATTGACAGTTATTTTTCTTCTGTCTTCAATTATTAGTGTTCAGAAGTCTACTGTTTTTTCTTTCTTTCTTTTGGTAGATGACCATTCCCCCAACTACTTTTTAGCTTTTCTCCTTGTCTTTGGTGTTCTGCACTTTAACTATGACATGTCTAGGCATACACATATCTCTTTTTTTAATCAGTTCTGGGAAATGCACAGCTGTTCTCTACCTAAATATTGTCACCTCTTCATTCTTTCTGTTCTCTCAGGGGCACCAATTAAGTAAACATATATTAGATCTTTTTATTCTGTCATCTCAATATCATTTTTTATATTTTTCTTCTTATCTTGCTGTGCTTCATTCTAGGTAATTTCTTTTGCCATGTCTTCTTATTCATGAATTAATAACTTTGGCCTTTTATGGCTAATTTGCTGTTTAACAACTTAATTGAATATTTATATTAAATTCATCAGTTAATTCCAAGTAATCCTTTGTTGACCTTTATATATTTAAACATTTTATGCATAGCTGTTCTATATGCTATATCTGAACAAGTTTGATACCTGAAGTCTTTGGGAGTTACAAACTTTTTTTATAATTATTATTATCATTTCTGCTGACTCTTGGTCATGGTGGCATGCCTTCTTATATGTTTGACTACCTTTAGTGTTTTACTCATTAATTAATAATTCGTGGGAGTCCTGTAGGCCTAAATTGGGGGTTGGGGAAACCTTCCTTCGGAGAAGATTGTCTTCTGCTTCTCCTGGTAGCCAGAGAGCACCCCCAGTTTAAGACCAACTGGGCATTCTTGAGGGTCTTTAATCAGAATAGACATTCAGACTTCCTCTCTCTCCCTACTGCTGGTGTAAAGCTTTATTTCCCTGGTAATCGTGCTACTGTATCCTCTGTCCTTAGGCACCTCCACCCCTCTGGGCTGCCTCATTCTCAGCCTCCTTCTGCTCTATCCAGCTGCTTATTGTTCTAACTCTAGTTTTCTTGTTGTTGTTGTTTGGTTGGTTTTTAGAGAGGAACTGAGACAGGGAGTATTCAGGCTTGGCGACCTCTCCTACCTCTTGTGAGACCACTTATGTCTCAAAGAGAATGTCCTCTCCAGGTTTAATTTTGGTTTAGTGGAATAAGGTCCTGCAAGCATTTAGTTAGACATAATACAAAAAGCCAAGGTTGTTAAACGTTTTCAGTCTGTTTATCTTTGCACCAAAATATAAAACACTAAAAATACTGAAACTGAGAATAAATTTAGAAAACTTATTTAATAAAGGGTTAATAGACAAGTATGTAATGAATTACACTAGCCAAAATATCCTAATCTTCTGAAACAAAATCCCAATCATTTGCTTATATTATCTTGAAAGACTTCAATGATTCCTATCGTTTATAGTGACTAGAATGTTTTTCATGGTTTCCTTTTATGTTTTGCTAGGCTGCTACTGAAGAGGAGAACAGCCATGGTCAAGCAAATGGTATTCTGAATGCTCCAAGCCTCGGCTCACCAATTCGTGTCCGCTCAGAGATTACTCAGCCAGACAGAGATGTTCCATTGGTGCGAAAGTTACGTTCCATCCACAGCTTTGAGCTGGAAAAACGTTTGATGCTGGAGCCAAAGCCAGATACTGACAAGTTTCTTGAGACTTGGTATAAAATAGTTTTTCTTTTTCTTTTTTTTTTAAGCAACTAAAACACTATTGATATTATTACTTTCTATTATGTAAAGTTTTTCAGATAAGGAGTTTTTGCATTTTTGTAGCACTGATTTGATTAAGCTGTCATCATCTTTATCCATGTTTTTAGTTAGCATCCTCATGCTTAATGTGACTTGCCTTCTGATATTATTACAAGTTCTATAACATATAGCCTTTGGCTGTGGGAGCTGGAAACTTCATAAGACTAGGTATGAATTAAATGAACATTTTGAAGTGATTTTGTTTGGAAGATGATCTCTTTTATTGGAATGGAGAAGATGCATTGTAAGAGAGGGCATGAAAAATATGGTATTAGGCAAGAAGAAGGAAGAGTACATGAAGTAGGGGAAAAAGTAATTTATATACAAGTGATAGGCAGTTGAATTCAATTTAATGAAGGCCTTCTATGAGTAAATGCTGTAGGAAAAAGAGACATGAATATTTATCATTCTACCTAGAAAGAAGGAAAGGTGGAACTTTAGAGAGCTATACATAGGTAATGACTGTTTGTAGTTCACAGTTCTAAGGCCCCTTATCTCCAATTTTGATAACAAAAGACTGAAACTTTAAAAAGAACTTGGGATATATTTATGAATTATAGAAGGCTTTAGTAATATTAAGACCTGAGTGACTTTAATAATAGTCACATCCTTCAATTGTACATCCCCAGTGGCTACTATTGGCAAAGAAATACGAAGTTAGAAGGACCATGTATTTAACTAACATAATAGTTACTGTGTCTGAAGATAATTCAGCCACTTCTGGCCTTGTCCAATCTAGCTTCCATTTTAAACAGTACTTCATAGTACTTTGTATTCTTCATATGGTACTCATTCAGTCTCACAGCTATGTGATGTAAGCTTGTGTCTACACGTTGATATAATCAAAAGGATGGACTGGGGCAGTGTTTAAACATTTTCAGTTGTGCATGAGATTGGGAATAAAAATAAAAGTGTGATAGGGATAAAAGCTTAGTTTGGGAAAAAATTAGTCTAACTAAAGAATGTAACTAAAAAGAGAGTCCATGCTGAGGGAAGAGCTCAGAGATAAGACAGAGAACAGAAGTACTCCAAGAAAATGAACTCAAGCCAGAGCCTAGAATGAATAGGGAACAGTTGAAGGAAGTGAAGCACCTAATTACAAACTTCAGGAGAGGAACAAGTGTATTGCTTAAACTGCTTCCCTGCAGGTGAGAGCAGTTCTCAGAAGCCAGTGCAGCCAAATACCACCAGTCACACTATTGCTTAGCCCTGTCTTTGGAGGAGTTTACTTGAATGAGTATACATTTATATACCTCTCTGAAGACAAAACAAATGCAGGAAGTATTTGCCTGATGTGTATTAGCTTCCTCATTTCCTTTTGTAGGGCCTCTGCTGAGGCAAAAGCCCCTTGGGTAAGTTGTCCCTCAGTCCCTCAGAGCAGAGGGCAGTGTGATTGAATTGGCAAAGCAAAGGTGAACTGGATCACACAAGTCACCCTGGTTAACCTGGTTAGGCTTCTTTCCTGCCCAGCAGCAGGAGAGACATCTTCCTCCTACGGGCTCCATCTTCCAAAACAGGATTATGACAGGTGGAGCAAAGCGTTATCCACCTGTGAAATGTTCCTTATGCTTTATCCATATTGTTTTTTTCTCATCTGTGGGTAAATATTAGTTCTTTATAGAACTTATAGGCTATATAATAAGTATTCTCCCTAGGACAGTTAAGTAACTTGTGTTCATTTTCTTAAGCTTGGAGAAAATGCAGAAAGATTCCAGTGAAGGAAAGGAATCTGTTCTCCCTGCTCTGCTTCATAAGCCTTGTGTTCCTGCTGTGTCCCGTACTGACCACATCTGGCACTATGATGAAGAGTATCTTCCAGATGCTTCCAAGCCTGCCTCTGCCAACACCCCTGAGCAGGCAGATGGTGGTGGCAGCAATGGATTTGTAGCCGTTAACCTGAGCTCCTGCAAGCAGGAGGTTGACTCCAAAGAATGGGTGATTGTGGATAAGGAACAGGACCTTCGGGATTTTAGGACAAATGAGGCTTTAGGCCATAAAACAACTGGAAGCCCTTCCGATGAGGAACCCGAAGTCCTTCAAGTCCTAGAGGAATCGCCTCAAGATGAAAAGCTCCGATTGGGTCCTTGGGCAGAAAATGATCATTTAAAGAAGGAAACCTCAGGTGTGATCTTAGCAGTTTCTGGGAAGTGCCCTGCCACTGCTGCTTCAGAACAATATGCAGATAGGCTGGAACTCCAGGCTGGAGCTGCTAGTCAATTTATTGCAGTGACACCCACAAGTCCAATGGAGGCACAAGCAGAAGGACCCCTTACAGCAGTAAGTGATTTGCTCCTGTCATTTTTCTGTCATCCACTCAGGGTGCTATTAAGAAAGGACTAATAGTTGATCAACTAAGATTCTTCTGCAGAGGCCTAAGTTTGGCACATGGGTGTAGGGAATGATGTCTGGACTAAGTTCTGTAGTCCGTCTTCCAATGTGAAATTTCTCAAGAAGTGAGATTTTTTATCAGGATAGCAACCTAATACATGAAATGTCATTATGACCTAATTTCATAATAACATTTATAATTAGACCACAAGAGCTGTCTATCTGCGTGTGTATATATAATATGACTTTTTAAAAATTTGTAATTCTAGAGGTTTTTGAACTCTACATTATAAATATAGTGAGGATGGCATGTATTTAACCATTCATGGTTTGTACTTTATACTGTACACCATTGCTAGTATCATTCTTTTTGTTTCCTTTCTCCTTCATAACCTTCACCCAGAAATTTGTCATATTTTATGTTCCTTTTAAACAGTAGTTTCCCAACTATTTTTTTCGCATTTAATTTTTATTTCGATAGTAGTTTTCCAAGCTTAATGTCTGTTGTTTATAAAATAGAGTCCCAGCCTCACTTCCAGAACTTCTGCTTCAGTAGGTTTGGGAGAGTGAGAGCCCAGGAATCTGCATCTTAACAGGCAGCTGAAGGCAATTGTGATACAGGCCTTCTGCAAAGGAACATTTTGAGGAAACTCACTCTTTATTCTCAGTTTGGGCATTTAGCTGGAGACACCTGTTACCCTGTTCTTATCAGTAAGCATTGGTGCCCTCTGTGACTGTGTGAGTCTCACAAAAGCCAGATATGAAGGCAACGTCTCAGGTGCGAGCAGGTCCATCTGTCCTTACATGTGTGGGAGTACCAGGTTTCCCTAAATGCCATCATCAGCTAGCGGCCGTCTTTTCCAGCTCACCAGTAACAGCATTGTTCTGCGAGCTGAAATGTTTTCAATTAGAACAGAATTGCACACGCAGGTGTAAAACAGTAAGAAAAGGTAACAAAATTTGATTTTGTGTACAGCTCTGTAGGAATTTACCTGCACTTCGAAATAGAGAAATAAATGCTTGCCTCTTTCTTCATCATAGTTAGTTGGTCTTTTCTTCTTTCCTAGGACTGTTTTGTGTAGTTATACAAGTCATTCACTGCATAAAGAGACCTAGCCAAGGGAACAAGTTGGGGCTGAAATCTAACCCAAACTTTGCTAGCCAAACTGTGCATCTTTGTGTAGGGCTGTTTCCTCTTTGAGGGGCATCCTTTTCCAAATTGTACAGAGGTCCCCTTTGGGCTAGAGGCAGATCCTAATGCCTCCCTCCCTTGTCTGCATTTCTTTTTTCCACCTCACCTTCCTCTTTCCATTCATTCCCTCTTTCCACCTTCCCAGATTCAGTTTCTTCTTTTCTTTGACTCTAGTATGCTGTATACTCACTGTTGGCTCATGCATTTTTCCAACAGCATTCTGGTGTGCTTCCCTGCATAAAGGGTTCTAAACCCTCGGCTCCATTTCTCCTGGTATTTTTTACTCTCTCCCATCAATACTGTCCTGTCCACAAAAATTGTTCTCATGGTTCTCTTACACTATCTGCAACATTTTCTCTATCAAATTTTTGAAAGACTTGAATATTATATTTGATATTATAAGTTTGACCTTATTTTCAGGTATCATTAAATAAAAAATCTTTTTCTTAACTGAAGGTCTCTTAGATAGCAGCCTCATCACTTGTACACTTGTGTCTAAGGTATTGAACTTACCATCTCCTTCATTTTGGGGAGCTTGGGATAAAAATATATCTCTTTTGTAGGCCTCTTCTTGAGGCCTACATTCAGAGTTTACTTTTGCAAGCAGATGTTGTTTCTTCCCTAACTTAACTACAGACACATTAAGTAGGGAGTACCACCAAATAGTCTCTTTAGGTCTCTTGCAGCTCTGATCACGTGCTCTAGCTTAGACAGTATGATAAAACATATTACCATTCTATCTGAATATTTTAAATTAGGACATGTATATTCTGATGAGAAAGAGTTTGTTAGTTTATATCTTTTGCATTTAGGCTTGTTTCCTCTTCATGATGATATGAAAGAAATTGTCCTGGTATCTTAAAATATGTAAGAACTATGAAAATAGGCAAAGCAAAAGTTTATCTGTATTACAGGTATAGTTGGCATATTAAATCAACTGATGAGAACGTCAGCATTCTTTAATTCTCTTTATTTCTTAGCATAGATTTGTGAACCTTGTTTAGGGCTTTCCTTATCCATATACATGAAACCACTGGTTATCAAATAGCATGTATAAATTTTTTAGATGATATATTTTGAAAGATGGATAAATTTGCTAGATTCAAAAGAAATTGGGGTGATTTTTGGAAATTAGATTTTTTTTCCCCTGGGGTAAACAGTTATGAAGTTAGCCCACTACTAATCATTTCTAAAAAGAGGCTGAACAACATAGATTTATAGGGAGCAAAATAAGACTAAACTTTGGCTTATAGCGGAGATATTAAATTATGTTTCGATTAGCAAATGGAGAGGCAAAATTAAGCTGGCATAAACAAACAAGGATAGAGAAGGAAACTAAAGTAACTTGAACTGCTTCTGAAACAGGTCTAACTATTGGTCCAGAATGACAGTAACTGTAGGAAAGAATGTGACCAGTTTTATGTGGTGTTGAGTAATCACTGTTGGTAGGGAGAAGGTTGGACGGGTTATTCCTTACAGATATTGTGGCAGATTGTACCACATGATCTCTTGGTTCTAGACAGTCCTTTAGAAAGGCAGTGCTTCATTTTAGTATCACCTTTGGAAACACTATAAATGTGACTGGAGAATAATAATACCACCTATATGTTACCTTTTGCTGTGTAACAAATTACCCCAAACTTAACAGCTTTAAACAACTGTTATTATTTCACACTTTTTCTAAGGGTTGGGAATGCAGGAGTGGGTTAGTCTGATCGTTCTGGCTCAGGGTTTCTCATGAGGTTGCTACCAAGCTGTAGGCCAGGGAAATCATCATAGGGTGGGACTGGATGGGAAGATCCACTTCCAAGCCCACTCACATGGTTGTTGGCAGGCCTCAGTTCTTCACTGGATGTTGGCCAGAGGCTTCAGTTCCTCACCACGTAGGCTCTCCATACTTGACATGGCAGCTGGCTTTTTCAGAGAGTGAGGAGAGAAAGAGACAGAGAAGGGGGCGGGGGTGGTGGTGGAGAGAACACCCTCCACCAAGGTAGAAGCCACACTGTCTTTTATAACCTGATCTCAGAAGGGGCATATATCATCATTTCTGCCATATTCTATTGGTCACACAGAGCAGCCTTCCTCATCCCAGGGGATTGTCAACATACTGAAAGACTTTCCTCATTGACTTGTTCTTCAGACATTGAGAAGAAGAAAAGCAGGAGTGGGGGGTGTAAAGTAATGCACAGAGAAGGAGCAGGACAAAAAGAGAGTCACATGTACTTTTTTTGTAATCTGTTAGTCAGCATCTATTAAGAGAATTCCTCTGGCTGTATTTACAGGAATTACCAATACCAGTACTATGAGAGTCAGATCAGCAGTTGATTGCATTGCTTTAATTCTGTTCTTTCAGCCCTTCAGTTCCGTGAGGCGTCTGCTAAGTTCCAGGCTTTCTGCTGTACCTCAGGGATAAACAGTTGGCGCCAACCTGTTAGGTTGACATTGAAGGCCTATGTCTAAACAGTTACCTTAAACCACATGAAGTGATTTTTGTGGTGGAGCTGTGTACACAAATGAGAATACAGATAAATCTGCCTAGGACAGGGGAGTGCAATGTTGGGTGTTTTAATTTTCTCAACTCTTATTTTCTAATTTTATTTACCATGGTGAAGATATATTACTTTCAAAAATAAGAGGACTTTGAAGGATGAGTAAGTTTGCTGGAAGGAGATGCAGGGGTGTCAAGCAAAAAACACAGCATGTATGAAGGCAGAGAGGCTTGAAACACCAAAAGTCAGAGTATTTAAATAAGTAATCCAAAATGTTAGGGCGAAGGAAGGAGGCTGAAAATGAGCTGCACAAGTGAGGTGATAAAGGGCCTTGACCTGCCATGCTGAGGTATATGGGATGCAGGACAAGAAACTGCCAGGGTTGAGGGTGGGGAGTAATGTGCTCTTTGGGAGCCATGGAGGGAGAATGGCTGGGGCAGCAGCCAGTGAGGAAGCTTTGGCATTAGTTCAAGCAAATATGAGGGCTTGAACTGTGAATCATGAAAATCTCAATGAAGACTTGAGACATTTCAGTAGTGCAGCTTACCTGAAATAGTAGCTTCATGTGACTTTTCCAGTGTTCCACTGAATATTTGGAGCCCTTGTACACCTGGAGTGACTATATGAAAGCTCATGGAGTCACTCAGAGTCTCTATTGAAAAATGAATGATCCAAGTAATTAACAGATGAGTGTTTTAATAGTATGGAAAGGTAAGGACTTTTTGGATTGATTGCCACCGTGGTTAACTTCTTGAAATGGATTTTGTAGGAGAGTTGAATGCATGTACATTGACTAGGGAGTGGCTAAATGTCCTCTGTCTGACCATGGATTTCTGGTTTTTTTGTTTTTTTAATTTTTTTTGCGGTACGCGGGCCTCTCACTGCTGTGGCTTCTCCCGTTGTGGGGCACAGGCTCCGGACGCGCAGGCTCAGTGGCCATGGCTCACGGGCCCAGCCGCTCCGCGGCATGTGGGATCTTCACGGACCGGGGCACGAACCCGTGTCCCCTGCATCAGCAGGCAGACTCTCAACCACTGTGCCACCAGGGAAGCCCCATGGATTTCTATTTTTGATCTGGAAAGTTGGGTCATTATAATTATAGAAAAGTTTTGTTTCTATGAGATTACATCTCTGGAATTATATTTGATGGTGTAATTCAATCCATGAACGGTCAGAAAGGATGAGAGACTGGATGGGCCGACTTGGGAAGTAAAAAAAGCTCATTTGTGAAGTGTTCAAATAAAAGACTGGACTGTCACTTGGAAGAGGCTTCATAGAAGGAACCCAAGTGTCCAGTGGTTGATTTACTCATATATTCAACATTTATTGAGCATCTACTGTATGTCAGGTACTGTGCTAGGCATCAAGGCCCAGTGACTCTCCTCACTATTTAAGTGCTGTAGATGCTGTGATAGAAATCTATAGGTTGTGGAAGTTGGGGATAGTTGGAGTAGATTTATCCCCAAAGTGTCTTCCAAGATTGTGTGAAGGGGATTGAAAAGTGACTATTAAATCCTGTAGCCATGTATGTGATATATAATTACAGGCCAGCCAAAAAATATTATTTCAATCTGTCTTTTCTGGGACTTCTATTCTTTGGGTGTGAGCTGTGACTTATTTATGATTCCTAGTACCTCTACAAAATTTTTATAACTTCAGATTCCCTTAAATATACATTCAACTAATAATAATGAGTAACTGTCTCTGAGGAGTGGGATAACAGGGGAAGGGTAAAAACAACTTTTACTTCTCATTTACTTAGGTCTTGAGGCTTCAGGTTTTCAGTTTTACCCACCTCTGTAAACAAAGACTTCTGCCCTCTCCATTCCTTACCACCGCATCAGCCCTCATATCTATCCACATAAGCCAAACCACAAAATAACAATATCTTCAGCAAAAGTAACCAACATAAATGTGGTCAGAGTAAGTGACAGGGGTGAAGAGTGAGAGAGTGAGATATTCTTTTAGGATGTATGGCCTCTTAATATGCACATGTTACCGCAACTGTGTACTGTCTTTATAGAAATAAAAATTTGGTACATAAAAACATGGTTCAATAATAGTAGCTTAGTTTCATTCATAGTTTTCGACACTTGTATAAAGTATTATATAAAGATGCTTTAAACAAAAGTCTGCAGTGGAATTTAAATAGCCCAAAGAAATTTGAATGGTTAAAATTTAATTTTTTTTAATAGGCCTGGAATTAGGCCAAGAATAACTCAGTCACTCTTGGCTATAGTAGGAACCAATAAATTATCCTACTACCTATATCTCTTCTAAATTGTTTGCCAGAAAAACAAAATGAAATATAGATATTTCATATACCATATTCCTTTCATTTGGAAGAGAGACTATTTGGTATGAATGTTGAATTTACCAAGGTTTTTATTATCTTAACAGCATTACTATCTTTGAATGAGAGGAAAGTGAAAGGATAATTTGTAAGTTAAAATGTGAATAGTTGGTTTGCAGTTTATTGTCTCTTGCCTGTGTGGCCAGTTCTGAACATGGGGTAACTATAAAATAATGAGGCTGCTTTATCTGAACCAAAAAGTAATGAGACTGATGTTAGTCAAATTCAGTACTAGAAAAAAAATAAGAAAATTTGAAAGAAATGGAAAACATTGAGGTGATTTTCTAATTCTATAGAAAGGTGTACCTGATACAATTAGAGAACAGAAGAAAGGAAATGATTGAATTCATGCCTTGATGAAATGTTTGTGAATTAGAAGAATTAAACATATAAAGGATGTATATGGCTTACTGGCAGATCATTAATTCAGTCTATAGAGTGTCCCAAGTATGGGAATTGCTTTTGTGTCTTTATAGTCTAATGTTAAGGAAGCTGTTTTTAGCTATACTTAGAATTAGCTTTCTTTTCTCTGTATGCAGCTATTGATCTTTGGTTTTGTTCACCTAGATAGATAATGTTTTTTTTTTTTTTTAATTTTTTTTTTGCAGACTCAGTTTCCCAGACTTCATTTGAGAGTGTGTAGTACATGTCAGTAAGTAGGTTTTGCTGTGAGGGACTCTCAAAATCCTAGAATCCTGTCCCTGACTTTTTTTGACTGTGTTTTTCTTCATTTGTGAAATTTGTGTTAATAAAAGTACTCAATTAAAATACCGGGTAGGTATGAAATGGAATCAGTAAAAATGATTTTAGGAATATTTTATAAATTAAAGTGCTATATAAATATTACAGTAATTTATGCAGTTTCTCATAATTGCTCAGAATCTTTTCAAGAAAATTAATTCTTCTCTCCAGTGGTTCATATATCCTTTCTATATACAAGATTATCATCTCTTTTTTCATACCATACATACACAGACATTTATATCCCGAATCCAGATGAGTTAGGCTCAGAAGTGCATTGATTCTCTAGCTTCAATCTCAGAAGACCAGTGGAGTGTTATTTTTGTAAATAATGCTGATTTCATTTTGGCTGATGTACTTGGAATTACATATAATAATGAAATGACTGTTGGTTTATTTTGAATGTAAATATAGTCATCTCCCTAGTTATTTGGTATTTAATATAATTTCATAACTGCTTTTCTTATCACCATCACTCTCAGGTCTTAAAAAGTAAATTTTGAAGAGTAAATAACTATAAATTTTAAGTTTCAATATCATTTTTAAAAATACTAGAAAATTGCCATCTGCCTATATTTAGTATAATGAAAGAGAGGTACAGGTATGAGGTGACTTCCTAAAGGGTGACAGCACCAGTAGAACTTACTGCCTTTTCCCCAAGGTCATTGTAGTTCTGGGCTTATTGTGAGAATTCATGTCTGAACCTAGCCTGTCTTGGATTAACCTGACAGAGCCTCAGTACACTGATTCCATTCAGGAGCTATTCCAGGACATTAGTTAGGTGTTTTCTCCCTGGGCTGGGCTTAGGGTAAGCTTTGCATGTTCTTAAACCTAATTGTTCTCCTGACACACAGAGAAACAGATCTAAACAACTTATCTGACTCTAGAACCAAATGGGTTTCTTGGTGTCATTGGACTAGAGATGGGGTCTAAGTGAAATCTCCCATGACAGCTCCAAATTCATTTGGCTTCGAATTCAGACAAATTTCCATAGTTTTATTAGAGCTTAATGGGCTTCATTACATGATTTTCGAGTTATTTAATTTCTCAAAAAGGCTTTTTTCCTTACCAGTTTATTTGGTTGACATTTTCTGCCTCCTTACATGTCACTTAACAAATGTGAAGATGTAGGTGTCTTTAATGTATTTTTTAAATTTAATTTTATTTGTTTTTCACTGTGTTGGGTCTTTGTTGCTGCGCACAGGCTTTCTCTAGTTGCGGCGAGTGGCAGCTACTCTTCGTTGTGGTGTGCGGGCTTCTCATTTCAGTGGCTTCTCTTGTTGCAGAGCATGGGCCCTAGAGCATGCAGGCTTCAGTAGTTGTGGCGTGCGGGCTCAGTAGTTGTGGCACATTGGTCTTAGTTGCTCCATGGCATGTGGGATCTACCCTGACCAGGGATCGAACCCGTGTCCCCTGCATTGGCAGGCAGATTCTTAACCACTGTGCCACCAGGGAAGTCCTGTAGGTGTCTTAAAGAAAGGACATTCTTATTAAACATTGAATCTTATTCACATAAAATTGAAATGACCTCTGTGGAAGGATGGTAGAATTTCATTTATAATAGGCTGGACCTTAAAAAATTAAAGAAGATATAAAACATTAGTAAACATCTTTGTGTTTGCTTATAGGAAAATATTAATAACATTGATTTACAGAATTTATGGGAAACAACAAATGCGTGTAAATTTGGAGTTTTTCAACTTAGAATAATTTACCGATAATTTTTCCCTAAGATTCTGTATCTGGATTCTGGCAGAAAATAGCTGGTACACTCACAGGGACTTGGAGAAAATCTAATGAAAGGAACTTTTTACAGACGTGTGGGTAGGGTTTAAGAGAGCCAACAGGAACAGAAATAGAGGGAGCTATTCCTATTCTGAGTCCTGAAAGAGAAGGAAGAGGGGCAGTTAGCAGAACCTGGTAAGAGTCATAGCTATAGGAGAGGGGGCCATGTGACAGAAGCTGTGGCCAGGAGTGGTAGAATGTACCGCCAAAGCTGCAGTCCCTCGGGAGGAAGCAGAGAGAAGTAATACCCAGATCTTTTTCGCCTCCAACTCCCTGATTCTCTGTTGGTGCTGCCCATTGGGCAAACACAACCAGAAATCAGAAGGCAAGGGAGCCTGGATAGTGCAGTCAGTAGAAATCAGTCTTCCAGAGTACAGAGCAAGCTAAAGAAAAGGCAGGGATGAACCTAGAGGGGGACTGTTCTGTACAGTTTCTGAGTAGGGGAGCTTGAGTATCATGCATTTTTATTCAGAATTGTTCATTTTAAGTATGAGTTGGGCAAAGCTGGTTGGGATCTGCGTTCCTCTTATAAATTAGAATTTGAGGTGTTAACTCTCAGCTCATACATCTTCATTTTATAATTCCACATTATTGCATTTAACTTTTTTCCTCTTCTCTCTCCAGATTACAATTCCTAGACGTTCTGTGGCATCTACACAGTCGACTTCAGGTAGCTTTCATTATGGTCAGCTGCCAGAAAAGAAAGACCTTCATCCCATGGAGCCCACTGTGGAACTTTACTCTCCAAGGGAGAGCTTCTCTGGCTTGGTTGTGACAGAGCGCGAATCTCCTAGTGGAGGAAACAGAACAGACTTTGGGCTTCAGATAGATCATATTGGTCATGACATGTTACCCAGCATTAGAGAGTGTGACAGCTCCCAAGACCTGGGACCAAAAGACCTTCCTGACCATAACAGACTGGCTGTGAGAGAATTTGAGGGTCTCCCTAGGGAAACGGAAGAGAAAAGCATGCTTGTGGGGTCAGATAATGAAGATGAGAAGTTGAGTAAAGGGCAGCCTTATATTGAGATCTCCCCTCTCCCAGGAGACTTGGTGACGGTGGAAAGGGATCACTCAGCTACTACTGAACCTCTTGATGTGACAAAGACACAGACTTTTAGTGTGGTGCCAAATCAAGACAAAACTCACGAGACAGTGAAGCTTTTGGCAGTTGGAACTTCAGCGATATCTCCACGAGTTATTGACCAACATGTTGAAGGACAGATAGGCCAGGTGGCAGCAATGCAAAAAGGTAAGATATCTAAGGAGGATGACATCAAGAGTGAAGACTTGCTGAGTCATCAAGGAGACCTCTCTACTCTTTTGCACCAAGAGGGTAAGAGAGAGAAAATTGCCCTTAGAAATGGAGAACTATTTCATTCTGTTTCAGAGAGTGAACATTGTCCTCCATCTCGGAAGGATGTGGTTAGGTCATCCTTTGTAACTAGACACAGCCGAATCCCTGTTTTAGCACAAGAGATAGATTCAACTTTTGAATCATCCTGTCCAGTCTCTGCAAAAGAGAAGCTCCTCCAAAAGAAAGCTTATCAGCCAGATCTAGTCAAGCTTCTGGTGGAAAAAAGGCAACTCAAGTCTTTCCTTGGGGACCTCTCAAGTGCCTCTGATAAATTGCTAGAGGAGAGATTATCCACTATTCCTGCTCCTTTTTCTGAGGAGGAAGTCTTCACTCCCTTTTCAAGACTGGCTGTAGACTCACACCTGAGCAGGTCAGCCGAAGACAGCTTTCTGACACCCATCATCTCCCAGTCCAGAAAGAGCAAAATTCCAAGGCCAGTTTCATGGGTCAACACAGATCAAATCAACAGCTCAACTTCATCTCAGTTCTTGCCTCGGCCACCACCAGGAAAGCCACCCATGAGGCCTGGAGTAGAAGCCAGGTAATGCTGTGTGCTCTTCTCCCTATGTTAAGTGTGTAGCATTATTTCTGTGTCTGCTTGATTATGTCATTGGTTTCATTTTTTTGTTGCCTGCTTCTGATCATCTACTTCCTTCCCTGCCTTTCCCAAGCCTTATAGCATAGTGTAGTTGAAAGGGTCAGTTTGATCCAGGTTAATTCTTAGCTCTCGTACTTTCTAGCAGTGTGAACCTCAATTTCCTTATCTATAATATGGGTAAAACATTTGCCTCATGGTTTTGGGAAGAGGAAATCAGGTAGAATATGTCTAGAGCTTTGTTTAGTGCTTTTTAGCATGCAACAAAGGTTATGTCTCTTTCCCAGTCCATTTTAACTAGATACTCGGTAATTTTCTAGTTTTGTCCAGTCAGAATCCCATTATAACAGATGTCATTATGATGTCAAATTCTGGGGAAAGATACTGTGTCTATAATATGATGAATGGACCCTAGTAACAGTTCAATTTATCTGATTATAATGAATTAGACAAACAAAAAAATCCTTTAGGGAGTTACCCTACATCTGATGATATACAGGACCATACATAATAAAGATATTGCCTTAATATTTACTGTGTGGTATGCTTGTTTATTGAAATATTCTTATGTGTAGTTGACCATGGAGTGATTATATTTTGAAGAGAGGAAAATATTGGGAAGTAATGAACCAATTAAGAGTGCTTTCCTTGGAGCCATTACTCACTTTTCAGAGTAGAATGGTCTAAACCCTTGGAGAAGAAGCAAAAGGATAGTCTTTTAACAAAAACAAAGTAGACATCAAAATAAATTTACCTGAAAATTATAGCTTGTTCTAGATAATAGGCCTCCACCTGTTATAAGGATTTCTGAAGTATATTAAAGTGAGGTTCTATCTGCATCATTACCCAGCAGAACTTGCTACCCTTACCTAAAGTTAAGTTTAGTTTTGACTTGCCCTAGGGTTTCTTTCAGGTTCAAAGGTAACTAAACACTGGATTTGAAATGACCATGGAACTAAACTTCAACGGGAAAAATGGTGATGAGTAAACAGCAGTCATTTAGCTGAGACATTTTAAAAAGATGATTCCATGGACAATATTCACCCGTCCCCCCTTTTGCTTGGCATCTGTGCTTAATAGAGATAGTATATCTGTGGCTTGAGCTGCTTTGGACTGCAACAAACAAATCTTAATTACTATTTACTATTTACAACTTTACATGTCCCCTCAAAGTAGAACTTGGTAACTTGATAACACAGCCAGATGTGTGGCATTGTGCCAGATATTACAGAGCTGACCAGCCTGAAACTCATCTGGGAATTCAGTGAGAACTCAACTTTCCCACATAGGTCCTGGCACAGAGGAATTATCTTATTCCATTCTTCAATTTTTACAATAAGATCCATGAAGTTAGGCTTAACCAAAATGAGTTTTATGTCATTTGTCAGTATAAGTAGATGGTGGGGAAGGAAGAAGAGAGAAAATTCAGAGAAAAAATCAGTAAATTGTTGCTGATCCATGATGGTGATGGTGGCTGTATATGTCCCCTGCATCCTGCAGGTGCCAATACAACTTGGAAGTTCTTCTCCCATTTCCTTCTGTAAGGAGTGGCATGTCAGCAGTTTGAGGTTTAAATTCTTAAACTGAATGGATTTTAGGCCAAGACAGAAAGATATGTAGGGCAGAGGAGACATTGCTATTTATATGAATACTTTCTAGATGGCTTGGTTGCCAGTAAGAGAGGCATTCGGCTCTCCTGAATCTCAGGGTATCGTCAGGGGCAGAAACTGAGGCCCAGAGAAACCAGTGACTACTCTTTTCTTTTGGAAATTATTAAATGAGGTTGAAATATATTTTTATCTGTAGTTCCTGCTGTTGGTGAGTACTGTTGAAGACTTACATTGTGGAGTTTAATGTTTGCCTAAGTATATATAGAATTCCTGTCCTAAAAGCCTTAAACAAAATTGTTTACTCCCTCATGTGCTAACATGCTAGAGACATTTCATTAAGTTAATTCTAAAATGGGAAGAGCAAACATGCTATAGGAGGAAGGGGCTTAACAACATGTAAGTGCTTCTGGATGGCAGACATCCAATTAAGTACTTTACTGCACTTGACTGTTCAGTAACCCTGTGAGATAGATAATATTCCCCTTCAAAGCTGGAAGAGGTTAAATAATTTTGTCCAGGGTTATACAACTGGTATATGAAAGAGTAACTCCGCATCCTCTGTTTCCTGATTTTGATTCACATCATACATATTATGATTTGGGACATTGTGACTTTCTAGGCACACTTAAAGTGAATTAAAATGAAAGTAATTATTCTCTGTTTTCTTTCAGGCTCCGCAGATATAAAGTCCTAGGGAGTAGCAGTTCCGACTCAGACCTTTTCTCCCGCCTGGCCCAAATTCTTCAAAATGGATCTCAGAAACCCCGGAGCACTACTCAGTGCAAGAGTCCAGGATCCCCTCACAACCCAAAAACACCACCCAAGAGTCCAGTTGTCCCTCGCAGGAGTCCCAGTGCCTCTCCTCGAAGCTCTTCCTTGCCTCGCACATCCAGTTCCTCACCATCTAGGGCTGGACGGCCCCATCATGACCAGAGGAGTTCATCCCCGCATCTGGGGAGAAGCAAGTCACCTCCCAGCCACTCAGGATCTTCCTCCTCCAGGAGGTCCTGCCAACAGGAGCACTGCAAACCCAGTAAGAATGGCCTGAAAGGATCCAGCAGCCTCCACCACCACTCGGCCAGCACTAAAGCCCCCCCAGGGAAGAGTAAGTCAGCCAGTAAACTCAGCAGATAGGAGCTGGGCTGCATCTCTGTGAAAGGTGTGAGATCTTCCTCCTAAATCTGATACATGTGTGTCCCTGTACTGTCTATTTAAAAAAATCAGTGTTGATCTTGTCTTGCAAAAGAAAGTAACATGATAAAATATTTATAAGAAGATATATGATAAGAAATTACCTAAGATAGGCAGCAAGCAGATCAGGAATCAATGTCTTTGCATAGGAAGGGGCAAGCCAGCAAAATCCAAGGGGGTGAAACTGGCTAAATGAACTCTCATTTCTTATCTGCCTTCAAAACAAAAATGTTGAAGGTAGGGGGTGGATTGGAATTTTAAGGGGTTTAGCCTACTTTTTTTTAAGGCTCTACTAAAAGATTATATAGCAAAAGTGAAACTTCTTACTTTAATATTTGCTTTCCAAACTTCCCAACCTCGGAGAGTCAGAATTGCTCCGATATTAGAATATGTAAGAAGTGTGTTGCTGGGGAGCCAGTGCTCGTATACATTTGGCTTGTGTGTTTATCTGGTGTATTGAGAGTTCACACCTTTACTTTGCCTCATTCCTAGTACCCTCCCTGGATTTCACATTTTTTAAAGTTAGTGTTTGTCACCTGATCCAATCTCTCTTATTTTGACAATACATTCTAACGTGCTTTTGGCAGCACGTGCTGAGAATTTCAAATCCAATTACTTTTCTAAATCCCCTAATATTTCTCTTTGGAGCAACAGTTAACTCAGTATATTTTTATTGTGAAAAATAACTGATGAAACTTAGGTAAAGGAAGGAAAAGTCTAAATAGAACTACTTTGCAGGCTTCAGTGCTTTAGGGAGAGGGACAGAGTGTAGAGTAATATCTTCAAGATAGAAGAACCCTCTTTCCCCTGTTAGTTCCCTCCTTGTGGAAGGAAAACTGACCAGAGTAGACCTTGCTTCCTTAAATCTTCTAGGTACCAACTATTTCTACTATCAACCTCCGAGACAATACCAGGGAAGTACATTGCTGTGGAATGTGACTTTATGCTTTTAGAGCTTTAGAAAGAAAAATAGGAAGAAATTAGGTATGTTGAGGCTTAAAATTCTCAAACTTTGTATTTTATACATTTAGCCAATAAGGAATGAGTATCTGAGAAAATTAATTTAGGCGCAATATTTATCTTTTAAGATTTTATTACCTGCTTCACCTGTGCTTTAGTTTGACTATTTGGGCTTCTTGACCTGATTTCCATGTAATCTTAATTTATAAAGCTGTAAGGAGGATCATATTTGTTCTGATCTCACTCTTCTGCTAAGAGGAATCAGTAAAAGTTAAATTATACTAGATTTTTAAAATGAGTTCTTTTATACTCACAGTTTTTGTGTTGTAAAGACCTTATTAAGGTCAGGTAAATTGGTCTGCTTGCTGTTGAAATTTGCCTTCTAGCAAACATCTGTGCTTTGTCTTTGACCTTGTGTTTGCTGCCAAACCTAATACAGTTGAATTGGAAAACAGAAAAAAAGAAGGATATTTCCTCACCAAGTGAACATATTCTAATGCTGCATCAAAGCTGCCCTGAAGCTGCACTGAACTTATCTTGTTCTCTTTATCTGTGTTGAGCTTTTTGAAAAAAAAAACAAAAAACAAAAACTCAAAACACTATTGAGGCATATATGGTCTCCCATAAGAAATATAGCATAGTGTGGAATCTTAATTTCTCTCCGGTTTCAAGACTATAGAGGAATGCAATAGATAAGACATATTTGCTGTTTAACTAAAGCGACTGTAATATTGGAAGACCAATCCTTCTGTATTATATTGTATAATAGTTGCTATAACACTACTTGCATGTCTTCATGGTAAATTATATAAATATTTATAAATATATAGAGAAACATATGCTTATATAAACTCATTCTTTCTCATTCTCCATTTGTAATTTCAAGATCACAGATGGTAAAATTACTTTTTATTGTGTGCCTCGTGTACACTTGGGCCTTGTCTATCTTCATTTTCTGAAAATACGTTCTTGGCATGTGACACAACATTCTTTTTGCCTTCCTTGTGAATAATGCAAAGGTTGGCAGTCTTTAACAAGCCAAGATAGGTTATTTTTCATTTTTAAAAGATTTTAATAGGGGAAAAAATTACTAGGACTCGCTTGTAATACTGGTTCAAAGATTTGTCATGTTAATTACATAATTCTGTCCTTATGGTTAGAGTGGATAAACTGGGATGATAATCATGGGTCTGACATAAGTTGATTTTTAAAAAAATCTCTTACAAATTACCATTCTGCTTTCCTCTTTTCACCTCACTTGGGGAGGTGGGCGGTGGGAAGTAATCTACAATTAAGAAATTATCTTTTTCCTGTTTTATTAGCTAAATTGTGCTAAAAGTAGCCAGCTTTAAATCCTGAGCCCTCTAATCAGAAATGTGCTCATGGTAACTACTTGAAAAGCTGATGAGGCTGCAAACTGTAGTATGTGTGCTACTTTATTCTTATTGGCATTTCTCTGCTAGAAGTCAAAACTGGCAACCTGGCAACTGAATGTTTCCTCTTTTTTGGTTCCTTCCATTTTTCTCCCAGCTTTTCCACTGTGTTGCCCCCCTTTTCTAAATGGCACTGACAAACTCAAGATCCAGAGAGAAACAGCCTTGTTGTGTAAGAATATTTTATTTTTCATGTAGAGAAAAGAGTTAACCAAAGATATTTCTGCTCTGATACTTTCAAAAGAAGACAGATTAATTATATCTCATGTATTAATAGATACACTTAAGAGGACTATCTTGTATAGAGATTTACTCTACGGTTTTTAAAAGCAGTTTGTTCTTTTAGATTTTAGATGTCTTGGGCTAAAAAGAGCCCTGAGCAAAGCACTTTTGGCACAAGGATTTTTGTTTTTGTTTTATTTTAGAGTATGATACAGAAAATGAGTTGGGTTTTGTTGTTGTTAGTTAGTTCTTTTTTATTTATTTTTAATTTTAGTGATGGCATATTTCAGATTTCAGTGACAAACATAGATCATCCAACTGATTTTAAACCAGTTTGGTTATTCTACCTAAGGTGAGGGACATGGCCGTCAATTAAAGTCAAGCCAAACTATATTAAGAGTAGTATGGGGCAGAAGTTAAAATTATCTTTTGAAAACCAGGTGCCTCCTAGTTTCTCCTTTCACAACAAAATGGCTAGTTACCTAGTCACACTTGCCCTTACCCTCCCTTGTCTAGTCTTTGGAGTTACTTGGGTGGAGCGGAAGATGGAATTGGCAACAGTTCAGTCCCTTTAGGTAGCATTATTCCTAAATTATGCTGCCAAATCTCCAGGGTGTAGATTGTTTGAAATGTTAAAATTCCACATAGCAGTCTTTTGCACAGCTTAAAGGCATTTCACTTTAATGTGTAGTGAACAAAGAATGAAAATTGGGTCATATCAAATTTAACTTTAAAGCACAGATTATAAACATTTTCGAATGTTAAGTCTTAAGTAGGCACTCTTATTCTCAACTTGGTGTGCAAGCTAGCCTTGCTGACAGTGGCATAGTTACATTTACTGTTTTTTAAGTTGCATGTTGTGGAGTGAATGCTTTTTGGTTTTTGGGGGGTTTTCTTGAGTTAACAAGTTAATCAAGTCCTAAATTAGTGGCAAAATGGTAATTGAGACCCACTGTTGTCATTATCTACTCTATATTGATTGCTTTAAATACTTAACAAATCTCAGCTGCTCACTAATCCAGTGGACTAGGGTGCAGTATCTGTTTCGCTCTTAGCCACCATGGGAATTTGAAGTTCTTCTGTAATCATCAGAGATTCCTTCCAGGCCACAGATTTTCATGTGAATGTTTGTATGGTTATATTCAATTGACAAGGAAAAGTGTTGGTGCATGTTTTATAAACCCAGACACAGACAGTTAAAACGATAACTAGTTTTTCTATATCCAGTAGCTTTGAATTAAAAACATTATGCTTTTTCCCTGAAGAGCAGAGGATTCTTTGTTCTAGGAACTACATTCTTAATCTAACATTAGGAATTGGTGATAGGAGAAACAGGATCCAGAATTCAGAATTTAGTGTCTTAGGGCAAAAAATGCATCTTACTCTGGCTATTTGAAAATACATTTATTTGTAGATAAGTCTAGATTTAGTCTTAAAAATCAAAATTTTCACATTTTAAAACTTTTCATTCCTTGATATCTATCAAAACGTGGCATATGTTAGGGAACCATTTCTTCTGTCATGTTCATGTGTTTTGGAATTAAGTTATTTGCGTTCATTGTTTTAAAATCTGCCCATTTCTGTTTATACGTATTTACCACAGATGTGTTGGAACTTTGCCTAAAGGGAGAGATATTTCAGCACCTGTATCACTGAGGAGATAGAACGGTTGGTGACAACTGTATAGTTTTGAGTTTGGTTCTGTAGACAGTTTATTTGCAGAATAGTTACTTATCTGTGTTCTAATATAAAAAGTATTATGGCATGGATTAAGGCATGTAACCACTATGGTAGTCTTCACATGTCAATATTTACCCAAGTTCAGAAATCACAGGTGCATATTTAGACCTTAACTTAGAGAAGGGAACCAGAGGCAGTTCCAGTCCTCAGACCATATGGAAAGATGTAGTACATTGAAAACCCCAAGTGGTTGTTAGGACATCCCACTTCCCTGTCCTCATCCAATAGAACTCTGGTATATACTTCAAGGATGTGGGAGTAGTGTGGAAACATATCATTGGGTATTCTCAAGAGTTTGGCTGTCCCTCTGGAAATATGAGAAATTTAAGCCAGTTAGACTCAGGAGCCTGCAGAATCTGTTGCCAGCATTGCTAGGGAGAACTGCAGGAGATAAATGGGGAATTCCTATAGTTCTTAGGGTAAATCCAGGACATGGGACAAGGATCTCCCTTTTCATTTTAAGGAGAATTGGATGCTGCACACATCAAATCCCTGGCTGGACATGAAGTGATGATATTAAAGTCTTGACCCATCAGTACATTTTCTAATTCAGTTGTGAATACCTGCTCCAACTTTTAAAACATAAGCTTGATGTTTACTCCCCTTAAGCAAGTTTGGAAAATTGCTTGATGTGATACACAATCTCAAGACACTGAATAGCCAAGCCGAAACCTTTACTCAGTAATGATTTGAATATTTCCTTAGATTTTGCTGGATCCTTGGTCTTAAGGAGACATGTAAAGGATGTGAAGCCTTTTTCTTCATTGCCCTGTGGAACTTTAACAAGATCTGCCTCTTTAATTGAAGTGACAGATACGGGCACAGTATGTATCACTGATGATACTGACATATCTCTCAGATACCTGGGCCAGGGGTACTGGGTTCCTTGACCTAGAGAATAGGATTCAGTGAGGCAGACCTTTGAGCCCACGTGACTATAGAATTTGCTGATGATATAATTTTACACACTAACGATAGGAAATTTTATCTATCTTTTCAGTAGTTTAATATTGTCTCATATTGTGTACATAAGTGTTCACTCACCCTGTTAAAAACACTAGGTAGACCAAATTTTTATATAGACTACCCTTGCCATATGTTGCTTTTTTTTCCCTCTTAAAATATACAGTTTAAATCCTTAAAAATTCATGCACGGCACTTCACCATACCTGGGGTCTGTCTGGGTGTTCTTCTCTCATCCACAAGGGATAAACAAACCTACCAGAGCTTGAATATGATTTATTTTAGGGATCAACCCAGGGAAGGGAAAGCCCTTGGGATTTTTTTCTTTTTAAACTATTCACCAGTTAGGTAAATTAGTTCACTAAGGTAAAAAGCATTCAGAGATACAAAGATAGGAAGCTAAAGGAAATGTAACACTGTGCCATTTGGGGCTCTGAAATTGGATTGGATGAACTGAGTAAAGAAAATAACAGATGACCCAGGCTTGAGCTCCCTCATTTCTCATGCACAGTTCGTGGTCCCCCCTCCTTCTGACTCCTTTCCTAAAATAACCAAGTGCTGAATTTCACTGGGCCATTTACATACAAGTTCACAGCTTTTAGGAAAAAAGAGGGAGTTGGGAAACACCTAGCTTTGAATTAGATATAATTCTTGAAAGTTCTGAACTATTGGCAGCTCTTAAATCAGATGGAACCACAAACCAGAAGAATTCTCTCTTGTCGAGCAAGACCAGTAAGTTAGAGTAATTTAACAATTTCATAGTTTTCTCCCTTTCTTCTCCTCTTCATGAAATCAGAGTGATGAGAATTGCTCTTTGAAATACCTTCAAAGGTATTGTATCCATTTCCCTTCCAAGCAGCCCTCTTTATGCATTTTTGCTCAGGCAACCAAGGACATAGAGTATTGGCAGAAACATGGAGTGCTTTTGTATAGGCCATCTGTACATAAAAGTGTAATTATTTATTTAATTTTCCCATTTGTATCATATTAAAGCTTTGTACAGTGTTTTAAGTTCTGTTTTAAAATTATTTTGTATTTTATTTTTATAATCTAGTAATAAAATATTCATTCCGCATGCAAACTCTAGTTCTATTTGTGTGGTGGTTTGGATTTCAAAGGTGGGAAATTATTTTTCTGATAAAGTTATTGAATGCACCAGAGGTTACAAGATCAACAGGGAGTAGAAAGTGTTCTATAAATGCAGTACTGCATCCAGAAGTGACCTAGAAAAAGAAGCACTGGACTGAATAGAAACTAGGCGTTCACAATCCCTGCAGATAAAAACCAGGGGTTCTTTTTCCTTCTCTGTAGGAAATGTCCCTGTAGCACTGGAGTGATTTCTGCTTCCCACCATTCTCTCCTTTCCACCTTCCTTTGAACCAGGGGAACTCTCAGGAGGCATTCACAAGGGCACTGCTTCACCCTTCGTGATTTGGTCAGGCCTGGAATGTTAGTGCCATTTGTTTTTCTCTGCCTGGTTCCCTGTCTTGATTTCTCAGTGAGCAGCAACATCCAAAGAGGTGACTGATGTTTTTCGAAATAAGAGAAATTAAGAAATAACTCAAACTCCCAGAAGCTAATTATGTATATGCCTGTTAACTTCTCAACTGCAAAGTAGCTCACATATTAACCTTGTGTAATGTATAAGGGATACAGACTAGGCTATTCTATGTGCAGGATGGGCGGAGGCACTTTAAGGGTTGTGGGATGAGGATCCTAAAAAGACCCCCTGCAAGAATTCTGTCTTAAAGTCTTAAATGATCAATCAGTTGATGGTGAGTGGGGAAAACCATTGGTACCGCATGGGCAGGAGACTCAGCTTTTGAGAAAGGATAAAGTTAGCTTAACTTCATTTTGACCTTGCCTAACTTCTTTAGGGTGGTGACGATTGAACCTAGAAAGACTCTTGAAAGAAAAGAATGTGCTCATCGTAGAAAATATAGGCATCTTCTCTGGAGAATCGTTCACCTTTACCGTCCGGCCGCTCTCCCGGGCCCTTGGTTTCCCCCGCCGCGTCCCCGAGTCCCGGCAGGTCGCCTTCGGGCCAGAGCTGCCAGGGCCGGGCCTCACCGATAGTGGTGCGCTGCACTTGGGGGACCACCGTACCTCTTGTCGGGTACCGCGGACCCATCCGCGGCCTTGAGCCAAAGCCTGGGCGGAGCCTCAACCTGCTGAAGCGCCGCTGCCGCCGGCCCAGGTCCCGGTCTCGGTCCCGCCCTGGTCTCGGTCCCGCCCTGGTCCCGCCCCACCGCCCTGGTCCCGCCCTCTACACCCCGCGGCCCAACGGTCGCCCCGCCCCCCGGGCGCCTGTGGCGCGCCGGCGCCTGCGCCTGCGCAATCGCCTCCGAGCGCCTGGACCGGGATGGCGGCCGTTTTGGAGTCGTTGCTGCGAGAGGAGCTGTCGGTCGCAGCCGCTGTGCGGTGGATCGCGCGCAGCGCCCAGAGTTCGGAGGTAACAGCGCCGACACGCCCCCAGACTGGCCCGAATCTCCTTCCCGCGGGAGGTACCACCCCTCTCGTTCTCTTCCTCTAGGGTGCCTGGCTGTCAGCCCGGGCCGAGTGCACTCCAGCTAGGGGCCGCTACCCCCGGCCGCCCACCCCTCTCAGCGCGCCCTTCGGCCCCGGCTGCTTGCGGCCCGGCTGGCAGCTGACCCTCTCGCCCTTCGCTGCTTCTCTCTCAGGATGACCCCGGGGAGGCGGCCGCGCTGATCTCACTTCGGCCGCTGCGGAAGGAATTCGTGCCATTCCTGCTGA
>NW_020175821.1:1412118-1433255 GCF_003031525.2 Neophocaena asiaeorientalis asiaeorientalis
CAACCCCCGCCAAGGCCTCGGGGTCCTCGGCAGCCTTGCCAGGGAGACCCGGGGGCCCGGCGCGGGGCGGCCGCGGGGCGCGCAGCCAGCTCTTCCCTCCGACCGAGCCTTCGAGCCCCACCGCCGCTGAGGCCCCTTCGGCCCGCCGTGGGGGCAGGAGGCGGGGCCCGGGGCCGGCCCGTGAGCGAGGAGGCCGCGGCCCCGGGGCCCTGGAGGAGGGGGTCAGCGGGGAGAGGCTGCCCTGGGCCGGGGGCCGGAGGCCCAAAAAATCGCGCGCTCTGATCCGCCAAACCTCAGCAACCTGGAGGAATTCCCTCCCGTAGGCTCGGTTCCCCCCGACTCTGCAGGGTGAGAATCAGCCCTTAACCGGGAGATGGGTGGCACGAAGGCTCTACTAGGGGAGTTAATAAACTAAGGCTGGGTGCTCTGTAGTAAAGCGTGGTAATGGCTAGAAGGTTGGGGATGAGATAACTATAGTGGTGAGGGGCATTTTGCAGGGGGTCCAGGCTGTTGTGGTGGAGGTGGTGGTGGAGGGGGAGATGCTTGAAGAAAGGAATATCAGGAAAACCTGTGGCTACTCCTCAGCAGGACCAAGCCTTCACGCAGGATCAACCCAACTCCGGTGAGCGAAGAGCGGTCACTCTCCAAGCCCAAGACTTGCTTCACCTCACCCCCAATCAACTCTGTCCCCAGTTCCCAACCCTCAGTCCTGGACACTAGCCCTTGGGGCCATAGCCTTTCCCCAGGGTGCAGAAGTCTGCAAGAGGAGCGGGAGATGCTCAGGAAGGAGCGGTATGGCCTTGCTGCTCCCTGGGATGTCAGCTGCCTCTGTGGGGGATTGGCAGGGCTTTTCTCTGTGATTGATTTGTCCCCTGGGAACCCTGGGTCTGTTTCCTGGTCTGTGGATGTCTCTTTGAGGAACCTGAGTGTAGCTGTGGAGGGGAAGGCAGGCTGACTATACATGACATTTCTTTCCCCATAGCTCTAAGCTGCTGCAGCAATCACCTGCTCCCGCCTGTCCCACCCCAGAATCAGGATGTCCTCACCCCAGCCGGACAGGAAACCTCACAGCTGAACCCGCTGACCCTGCCAGAGTATCCTCCCGCGAGCGTCTGGAGCTGGTAGCCCTTGTCTACTCTTCATGCATTGCAGGTGAGTGAGAGCAAAGGGCCCTGAAATGGAGATACTTGTAGAACCACAGGTTAAAAAAATTGATAAAGCATGTAGGACTGAGCCTTGGTTCTGAATGATGTTCAATACCCTGGAGTTTCTTTTCTTATCTAGAAAACCTGGTACCAAACCTCTTCTTGGAGCTTTTCTTCGTCCTTCAGCTCCTTACCGCCCGGAGGATGGTGGCTGCCAAGGACAGTGACCTTGAACCAAATCCAGGAGCCGTAGGTTGGTGAACAAGCCTCTTTTTGAGAAATGGGGTCTGGAAATGAAATCATTCTTAGCCAACAACTTGGTACTGTCCTTCTAGATTCCCTGGAAAGCCCTCTGTTCCAGAGTGTCCATGATTGTGTCTTCTTTGCAGTGCAGGTTTTGGAGCATCAGTTTCAGTGAGTTTCCCCAGCAGAGGCATTTGAGCCTTATTCCCATGGTCCACTTGGTTCTCTTGTTACTTGGGGTACATGCTTGTGCTTAACACAGGTGTGGTGTGACCCTGGACCTTTTCCTACACGTAACCTTCAATTTTGTGTCAAGGCTATGAATTTAGCCCTTGAAAGAATCAAACTGCCCCCAGTGGTCTTGGTAGCTGACCTTTGGGTTTATCTAATGTTTCTGCCCTGCTCTCTTGTTCACTGCTCCATTAGGTCTCTCTTATTTCCTTCCCCTTGGCCTCCATCTTTAATCCTTTGCCCATGACTTTTCTTCATGTACCTGCTCCATGCTCCAGGTAACACACTGTGTGGTGTGCAGGTGCCAGCTTCCTATTTTCAGTCTGTCCCATTCTTGGTCATTTGTGCTCTTGTCCCTGTAGCGTTCTTTCCCACCTGGACAAAGGGACCTTGAAGCTGTTGGCTGAGAATGAACGGCTACTGTGCTTCTCACCAGTTCTGCAAGGCCACCTGCGAGCTGCCTACGAGGGCAGTGTTGCCAAGGTAGTGACCCCATCTTAGACATCTACTAGCCTGGACCTGACCCTTTCTGGTCTCATAACTCAGGCAGCCCAGCTCACATCACTGTAGTGTCATTTGCACTGGAATGGGGATGAAGTTTTCTGAGCATGAACTCTGCCAGCTTCAGTCCCTAATTGTCACTGCCATGTTTTAGGTCTCTCTGGCGATGCCACCTTCTGCACAAGCTGTCTCCTTTCAGCCAGAAACTGACAATCGTGCCAACTTCTCCAGTGATCGAGCCTTTCATACTTTTAAAAAACAGAGGTGATAAGAAAAGGGAACGTTGGGGGAAGGGGATGAAGCAGGATTTTCTCTGGGATAGGCAGTCTGTGTCATTTTCATAGAAACTAGGAGTTTGACACTAACAGGTGGTAGTTTAGCACTACCAGGCCTTTCCTGGCAAACATCATAAGGGCCACTTAGCCTCATTCTGCTCATGCCCATGGACTTGAACCTCTGACCTTAGCAGCCTTCTCACAGGTGTATGACTCTAGTCACTGGGTTCTCAGACGCGAGTGCCAGATCAACTTTAACTGCCCATAGAAGTATGTGAAGCATGTGGTGTACTGCTCCCGGGTCTGTAGCATTATCACATAGAGAACCCTGGAGAGGGTAAGGAACGGGGCTGTGGATAGTCCTGTCCTCAGTTCTTCTGAGCTAGGGAAGGCACTCCTGAGAATGAGTTAGGCCAGCTGTGCTTCAGTTGATCGGACATTCTTATGTGTTTGTCAGGGATGTGTTTTATGAGGTGCTTCGAGAGTGGGAAGATCGCCATGAAGAGCCTGGCTGGGATTTTGAGAAGGGCTTGGGCAGCAGGATCAGGTACGTGCTCATACACCGGTCACCTTGTCTTTCTTGCTTCCAGCAGTGAGCAGCTTAGTGGTGCTTGGGTAGCTGATTGAAGGAAGGCTTTGTCCTTCCAGGGCAAAGCTGTTATCTTCTATCCTCCTTAATCTCTTCAGTTACTGCCATCTCTGCCTCTACTCAAAAGCGATTTGTCGGGCTTCCCTGGTGGCGCAGTGGTTGAGAGTCCACCTGCCGATGCAGGGGACACGGGTTCGTGACCCAGTCCGGGAAGATCCCACATGCCGTGGAGCGGCTGGGCCCGTGAGCCATGGCTGCTGAGCCTGCGCGTCTGGAGCCTGTGCTCCGCAACGGGAGAGGCCACAACAGTGAGAGGCCCGCGTACCGCAAAAAAAAAAAAAAAAGCGATTTGTTTCTCCAGCTCCTTCCACTCAGAAATCACTCATACTTGCTCTGTGATTGCAAATGCTTGAAAAAGTGGAATGCTCTTATCTCAGGTTGCTTGATTTTTGGCCCAAGTTTTAGACCCTTTCCGACCTCCATTTTCTCCATCATCTCATTTGACAATACAGATAACTTTGCATAGCTAGATAACTAGGATACAGAAAGAATATTCTCTTGTCCACGTTGGTTGTGAAGCTCACTGGCATTCAGTGTAGACTGAAGATGAGAGGGGTGGTATTATTTCATGTTTGGTTAAGTGTATCTCTAGCTTTGAGGGGTCTTGGGGCTGAGGAGAGTGTCCCTTACCTTTTCCCATAGCCTTGTGCCAGCCAGCTCTGGCAGAGGTCTGCTCAAGCCCCTGGTAAAGGGCTGAAAGGCCCAAGGGTTGGTTTGTTCTCTCAGATCTTTCTCTCCCTCTTCCTCCTTCCATCACACTCCATCCCTGCCTCTTATTCCTCAGAGCCATGATGAGTCAACTCTCTGCAGCCTGCAGCCACAGCCATTTTGTTCGACTTTTCCAAAAACAACTTCTCCAGGTAATAGCCCTAGCGGGAGACTGATTAATCTACAGTGGACAGTATGTATTATAGGCAGCCAAGTAATGGCTGGCACTTTGGGATAGGGCAGGCAAGCAGGCAGGTCCTTGACTGGAGATTGAACAAGAGTTCTGTTCTTTGGGTGGTGGTTGAAACTCAGGAAGCCAGCTTGAGGAGGCGGAGCGCTCTCTCCCATGCCCTGCACCTCCTGCCTCCCCGGGCCTCCTCAGACACCCGGCTCTCCTGGCCTTCCTTCAGCACCTCGCTACTTTCTTGCCCTTGATTTGTGCTGTGGTAGAAAGAGCACAGGGTTAGGACTCAGGTCTGGTTTCAAATCCTAGCTCTTGTGACCCTAGGCAGATGTTGAACCTTACAGGTTCCGTTTCTTCACCTATAAAAATAAGAATATAATCCAGACCTCAAAAAACATATCTATGGCACATGACACAGGGTTCATCGCTTCCTCCTCATTTTGTTCAGTCCTTCTTTCCAGAAAAACTCACTGGTTTTTTGATTTCTCTCTTCCTCCCCCTGCCCCAGATGTGTCAGAGTCCTGGTGGTGCTGGGGGCAGTGTCTTGGGCGAGGCTCCAGATGTGTTAAATATGCTTGGAGCTGACAAGCTGGGGCGGTTGCGGCGCCTGCAGGAACGGCTTGTGGCCCCTCAGAGCAGTGGGGGGCCCTGCCCACCCCCCACCTTCCCAGGCTGTCAGGGCTTCTTCAGGGACTTCATCTTGAGTGCCAGCAGGTAAAGGTCTCCTGTCTTGCAGAGAGTGGGGGCAGAGGCCAGAAGAGGTTTGTGTTCACAGGAGGGCAGCGTTTTCTCTCCTTTGTCTGGAATATAACAGGGTGGGACTGGGTGTTGCCTGGGCTCCTTCTAATTTACACTTCCTGCCTCCATTTCCCTTCTCATTGTTTCACCCATAACCTCATTGGCCTCCTCTGTCTACCCTGCTGAGCCTTTCTATCTGGAGTACCTCTTCTCTATTCTGGTCCTTCCTACACTTCTTCCAGTACCTGTATTTCCCCCTCCTCTTCATAGCTTCCAGTTTAATCAGCATCTCATGGATAGCCTGAGTTTGAAGATCCGGGAGCTCAACAGCCTTGCCCTGCCTCAGCCTGAGCCCAGTGATGAAGACGGGGAATCAGACGTGGACTGGCAGGTTAGAAAGCAGAGGGAGATGATGGGGTTCTGACCTAGGGGGGAAAGGATATTTTCAAGAAGAAATCTATAACAGATCTGGTTTTTTTTTTTTTTAAGATTTTTTTTGATGTGGACCATTTCTAAAGTCTATATTGAATTTGTTACAATATTGCTTGTGTTTTATGTTTTGGTTTTTTGGCTGTGAGACATGCGGGATCTTAGCTCCCCGACCAGGGATCGAACCTGCACCCCCTGCATTGAAAGGCGAAGTCTCAACCACTGGACCACCAGAGAAGTCCCACAGATTTGGTTTTGTTCTAGAAGCCTTATGCTTGGGACCTTTTCCTTCTTGATGCCCTGCAGGGTGAACGGAGGCAGTTTGCTGTGGTGCTGCTCAGCCTGAGGCTTCTGGCTAAATTCCTGGGCTTTGTGGCTTTCCTGCCATACCGGGGGCCCGAACCACCCCCGACCCGTGAGCTCCAGGACACCATTCTGGCCTTGAGGAGCCAGGTGATTGGGGGCTCTGGTAAGAAGGGAGCTGGGAGGAGCTTCAAGGCAATGGCGTTAGAAGGCTTCCCCCAGCCCCTGGGACTGACCCACCCACTGACTGACACTGGCCCTGCCAGGTGCCCCCAGTCCTGGATGTGCGGGCTCTGCTGCAGCAGGGGCTGCGGGCCCGGCGAGCAGTGCTCACGGTGCCCTGGCTGGTGGAGTTCCTTTCCCTGGCTGACCACATCGTCCCCATGCTGGACTATTACCGCAGCGTCTTCACTCTCCTGCTGCACCTGCATCGGTGAGTAGAGAGAGCAGGCTTGAGAAAAGGGTGCGGGGAGAACATTGCTGAGGCTGCCATTTATGAAGAGGGTCAAGCAGCCTGTGCTTCCTGTGTGGTACCGTAGCCATAACTGACCCTCAGGGAAGAGGCCAGGCCTTGATCCACAAGGAAAGACAGTGGGCAGTTATTGAATATTTGCACTTTGATTGGCCCTTTTCTGTTCCTACTGTGGCCCAGCTCAGAAGGGAGTACAGATCTGGGTGGGGTGATGAGACCTGGTTTCTTGTACAACAGCAGTCCCTTTTAGGTCTGTTTTTGAGAAGTACCTTCCCAGTGATAGCTTTCTGTTACTGTATTCCATTTCTCTCTTTGCACAGACTCCATTCACACCCTCATTTACATTTTAGGAGCTTGGTCTTGTCAAAGGAGAATGAAGGGGAGATGTGTTTCCTGAACAAGCTGCTGCTGCTGGCTGTCCTGGGCTGGCTTTTCCAGGTTGGTGGAGTGAGGGTCCAGGTTGGAGAAGGGGGTGACTACTGTGGCTGAAGACAGGGCAAGGGAGAATGTATGAGTCTGAACAAGGGTGGGGCCAGAAGGTGAAGGTTCAGAGGAGGGGTAGGGATTGCCATAGTTTCAGAGGAAGGTGGCTTTGAACCTGGTGTCTAAACCCTGGAACCATGAGGTAGGAGGTGTGACGAATCTCTGAAGTGCTGACTTGCACTGCCCTAATCTCTTGCCAGATTCCTACAGTCCCTGAGGACCTGTTCTTTCTGGAAGAGGGTCAGTTGGATGCCTTTGAGGTGGACACAGTAGCTTCAGAGCATGGCTTGGTGAGTGTTGGGGTCAAGCCAGAGCCATGGGAAGCACAAGAGTAAAAGGAGGCAGGCTGCCCGGTAGGGCCCAGCAGGAGACAAACCAGAATAGAGACTGAAGTCTTTTATATAAGACTTTTATGTTTCTGGCACACTGGGGAGGAAGGGAAGCCTGCCTTCCCAACACTGGCCTGTTCTCTCCCCCAGGACAGCATGCCTGTGGTGGACCAGCACCTGCTCTACACTTGCTGCCCCTATATTGGTGAGGATACTGGTCTCCCCTCAGAGGGTCTTTGGTCCTTGGCCTGTCCCTTCATGAGTACCCAAAAGGCACCCTGTGGGCGCAGCGCCCCAATACATTGTTCTGTTCTTAGGCGCTCCCTGGTGCCCCAGTCTTTCTATTCCCTAAATGCTTAAAAGTCAAGATGCTGGGGAGGGTGGGACAGTTCTGGAACTTAAACACTTGGGCTTCTCTGATGCAGGAGAGCTCCGCAAACTGCTTGCCTCCTGGGTATCAGGAAGCAGTGGACGGAGTGGGGGCTTCGTCAGGAAAATCACCCCCACCACCACCACCACCGGCCTGGGAGCCCAGCCTCCCCGGACCACCCAAGGGCTGCAGGTAGGGGGCAGGGCGGAGGCGGGGGGCCCGCGCAGTGGAGAAGGGAAAGCGGGACCTTCACTGCCCTGCCCCCTCCTCCCAACAGGCACAGCTGGCTCAAGCCTTTTTCCACAACCAGCCACCCTCCCTGCGCAGGACCGTGGAGTTCGTGGCAGAGAGAATCGGCTCGAACTGTGTCAAGCATATCAAGTGAGGATGAGTTGGGATTGGGAATGGAAGTGTTGAGGGTCCCCAGTCTCATTTCCTTACAATTTTCCCCTTTATAGCACCTTGTTGCCAAACTGAGGAAAGTCAGCTGAGGGGCAGCGGGGGAGCGGGTGATAGAGGACAAGGGCCAGGTGGGACGGGGGGAGGCTAAAATTGCTGACGTTCTTTCAAGTTAGTTCTGACCAGGTTTCCTTGAAGTTGCAGCCCCTTTCTGATTCACCCTTTCCAACCACCTTGTCAAAACCTTGCTGTTCCTACTGCAGGGCCACGCTGGTGGCAGATCTGGTGCGCCAGGCAGAGTCGCTTCTTCAAGAGCAGCTGGTGACGCAGGGACAGGAAGGGGGAGATCCAGCCCAACTGTTGGAGATCTTGTGTTCCCGGCTGTGCCCTCACGGGGCCCAGGCATTGACCCAGGGGCGGGAGTAAGACGCCAGTCTGTTTGAATCCTCTCATCTCCCCTCTCCTCTTAGTTTTACTTTCCTGTCCCTTTTTCCTCTTTTATACTCATCCTTTATTGGTCCTCTCCCTACCCTGCTTTTTTTGTGTTTTTGCCTGCTCTGTAGGCGCTTATCTTGGTTTTTAGAGGTTTTAGGGCCCAGAGTCCAGAGCTGAATTGGAAGGGCATCTGGGGTGGGGCCGGACGGCTGAGGGTGCCTTCCCCTGAGGCAGAGCCCTTCCAGCTCGGGCAACTGTTGCACTTGGGGTGTTTCCTTCTGTGGGCCAGGCTGATGCATCTAGACATCACTGACCTCTGTCTCCTTTCAGGTTCTGCCAAAAGAAGAGCCCTGGTGCCGTGAGGGCATTGCTCCCTGAGGAGACCCCGGCAGCTGTACGTAGGAAGGAGTCCTGGGGTTAGCGGGCTGGGCGGTTGGTGGTGGGAGAGGAGTGCTGTGGGGTTGTATGTGTGAGGCTTCTGGTGGCAGGTGGGTCACTCCTGGACTTGGGCATTCGTCATTGTCCTAACTTGCCCCTGACTCAGAACTTCTGTGTCACAGGTTCTGAGCAGTGCAGAGAACATTGCTGTGGGGCTTGCAACAGAGAAAGCCTGTGCTTGGTTGTCAGCCAATGTCACAGGTAAGGTCCAGGGAGGGGGAGTGGCTGACCAAGTTTTTCAAAAGTGGACTGGCAGGAAGTTGGAGGCCATGTGGGGGAGATAGGACTCAGAGCCAGCTGGTGACAGGGAAGGGCATGGGTTGGCATGGTGAGCCTGTGCAGGGCTGCTTTGATGACCCCTTTTCTGTCCTCCCTCTGACTTGCAGCGCTGATCAGAAGGGAGGTGAAAGCGGCTGTGAGTCGCATGCTTCGAGCCCAGGGTCCTGAGCCGGCTGCCCGGGGGGAGCGGAGGGGCTGCTCCCGTGCCTGTGAGCACCATGCTCCCCTCCCCTCCCACCTCATCTCCGAGATAAAAGTACACAACTCCCTACTCCCTTCGGCTCCCCTCCTCCCTCTCCCTGCTCTTTTCCTAGTCTCCCTCCTCTCTCCCTCAACTCTAGTATTTGTGTGGCAGCTTTCTGTGTTGTCCATTTTGTTATTGAATGGGACTAGGTAGGGCAGAACTGAATTGAACGGTTTTCGTAACTGCTGTTCTCTGACTTCTGTACTTGAATCACCCAAAAGGGTGAAAGGGAAAGGGGTAGATGTGAAAATTGTTGACTGAGTACACGTTACACAGATGATGATGGGAGTGGGGTAGGGAATGGCTGTCCAGTGCAGTAGGAAGTCTCTAAGGAACAGTCATCGCAGTATTGGGATATGGTTTCAGAAGTGTTCTCCTATGTGGGAGGTGATGCTTGTTTAGTTACAGGCAATAAGAATAATCTATCAATGCTCTTAATTTGATAAAAAAAATTTTTTGGTACTGTCTAGAGCAGGAGTCAGCTGACAACCTGTGGGCCAAATCCAGCCTGCTGCTTGTTTTCGTAAATAAAGTTTTATTGGCACACAGCCATGCTTGTTCATTTACGAATTGTTGGGCTGCTTTTGTCCTCCAGCAGCAGAATTGAGTGATTGGGGCAGAGTCCTAAACTAGTGACCCAGATCTGGGGTAGTAGTGTGAGAATAAAGATTTGGAATAGGGACTAAAAAGGAATGACTAAAGGGCTTCCCTGGTGGCACAGTGGTTGAGGGTCCGCCTGCCGACGCAGGGGACACGGGTTCGTGCCCCGGTCCGGGAAGATCCCACATGCCGCGGAGCGGCTGGGCCCGTGAGCCATGGCCGCTGAGCCTGCGGTCCGGAGCCTGTGCTTCGCGGCGGGAGAGGCCACAACAGTGAGAGGCCCGCTTCCCAAAAAAAAAAAAAAAAAAAGACTAAAATTAGAAGAGTAAGAGGGAGAAGAAAACTCTCAGCAGCCATTAGCTGCTGGTTTTCAACATGCAGAGGATTTCTGTACTGAAACCTCGAATATCCTGAGAAGATGAACAGAGAATCATGAGGGACAGAAAATAGTACGACATGTACACGACAGGACAGTTCCCCTGCATGCTTTCAGAATAAGATGCTGTCTGGGAATTGGCTAGGTATGACTGTCCCAAGATGAGTGCCATCTCTTGAGCTCTCTGGCAGCGCGTTATCCCTTGGCTTACCTGCTCCATCTGTTCCTTTGTTGTCCACTTGGTTGCTTTTCCCAGCTGTGCTGTCCTGCTCAAGCCCCAAGTCTAAGGGCACCTTTGCCCATTACTTCACCCTAGGGCCCTGTCTTCCTTTTCCTTCTGCCTCTTTCCACTGGCTGATCCCCACCCCAAGCCACATTCTCTGTGGCCTCCTTGGCCCTGGCCTGGCATGAAGCCTTACTCTGCTTCCACCCCTCTCTGCAGGATGTGCTCTCTTTGGCCGTGGGGCCCCGGGACTCTGAGGAGGGAGTTTCCCCAGAGCATCTGGAGCAGCTTCTAGGCCAGCTGGGCCAGATGCTGCGGTGTCGCCAGGTGAGACACAGCAAGATGCTCTTCTTGTGTATCCTTGTCCAGCGCGTAATAATCAGAGCTGCATTGGCTTGGGGCTGCTGCTCTAAGGATGGTGCTAATGTCCAAGGTCTCCCCGTTTTTTCCCCCAGTTCCTGTGCCCACCTGCTGAGCAGCATCTGGCAAAGTGCTCTGTGGAGTTAGCATCCCTCGTTGGTATGGCTCCTTTTTATCACATCACTCTCTTGCCGGATCCCCCAGTTCTCAGGGTGGGGTACAAGCAAGATTAGAAAACAGCTTTTTTCTACTGTGTCCTCCCAGGGCCACGTGACCCTGCCTCCATTTCTTAGAACTTGGCATTCCTCTCTCCCCATAGTTGCAGATCAAATTCCTGTCCTAGGGCCCCCGGCACAGCAGCAGCTGGAGAGAGGGCAGGCTCGAAGGCTCCTGCTCATGCTGGTTTCCCTGTGGAAGGAGGACTTTCAAGTGCCGGTTCCGCTGCAGCTGCTGCTGAGGCCAAGAAACGTGGGGCTTCTGGCAGCCGCTCGGCCGAGGGAGGTGAGCCAGAGAGGTGGGGGGAGGGGGGCAAGTGGGCTTCTGAGAAGCCTCTGCAGTCGTGTTACTCCTACCATCCCCACCCCAAATGTTATTAGCTGGTTTAGTCCCCCTTTGCTGAGGCTGTGCTTATCTTTTCTTCCGTGCTCAGATTCCCTTAGTCTCGTCTCCGCCTCCTCCCTCAGCAGCTCTGCCCTTTGTATCAAGGTCACTGTGCAGTCCTCCTAGCCACCCTGACCTCTTCCTCTGTGTGTGTTGCAGTGGGACCTGCTGCTCTTCTTGCTCCGGGAGCTGGTAGAGAAAGGTCTGATGGGACGGATGGAGATAGAGGCCTGCCTAGGCAGCCTCCACGAGGCCCAGTGGCCAAGGGTAAGGAGTCCTTGTCTCCTTTTACCTGGATAGAGAACAGGTGTCATATGTCCCTTTTATCCTGAAAGGGGGCAAGTGGTGGGGCCTGGCATTCTTAGGATCTTCCCAAAGCTCAGTGGGTTTTGTCAGATTTCTTGAGGACCACCCTGAAATGAAGTGGCTGCTCTGGGGGTCCTCTTTCACATTTAAGTATCTATTGTATGAAGGACCACGGAGGAAGGGAAGATGGAAGGGGCAGATAGTTAGTTTATGGCATAGTGAGTGTGCAGTTTGTGGGTTTTGTTTTTTTTTTTTGGCCATGCCACACGGCTGGTAGGATCTTAGTTCCACAACCAGGGATGGAACCTGGGCCCCAGCAGTGAAAGTGCCAAGTCCTAACCACTGGACCACCAGGGAGTTCCCAAGTGTGGGTTTTTAAAATCAGAATAACCTGGATTTTAATCTCAGCTAGTCCTTAATGTTACTGTGATTTGGGACAAAGTAATTTTAGTTTCTTCATTCATAAAATAGGAATAATTTAGACCTCCTGGGGTTCTTCAAGATGAAATAATGTGCATATTAAGTACTCATTAGTGGTTCTGAGCTTCCCATTAGAGTTCACTCTCCCTGCTGGAACTTGAGCATCCTAGAGTACTAATGGAACAAGGTTTCCAAGTCCATTTCCAGGTAGAAGGCAGTTGGGAAAAAATAAAATAGGTTGTCTGGTTAGCTAGGGCTTGATATTTGGGATTGATTTTTAGTAAAAAGGGTGAATTGAACAATCTAGAACTGTGTCTGCCTTTTCTGTCACCTTTCTGCTTATTCCAGGATTTTTCTGAAGAATTAGCAACACTGTTCAACCTGTTTCTAGCTGAACCCCATGTGCCACAACCTCAGCTAAGAGCTTGTGAGCTGGTGCAGCCAAACCGGGGGACTGTGCTGGCCCAGAGCTAGGGCTGGGAAGTGGCCCTACCTTGGGCATCTCGCCAGAGCGCTGGAACCCAGCCTGACTGTGCCTCAGGAGGAGGCCCCAGAGCCACCCCAAGTGCCCACCCTGACCCTTGCTGGTGTGGAAGTAGCTCAGTCTGTCATCAGGCTTCCTGCTCACATGTGAAGGAAGAGAGTGGCAGCCTGGCATCCCCGTGACTGTGGGCTCACCATCCCAAGTCCTAAAGGAAGCAGGAGGGGGTCACCCGATTCAGGATTATGGTGGAAGAACCTAGAGACTCCAGTCCTGGAGAAGAAGAGTTGGCATTTGTTATGAAATGATGTGTGGGGGCTTGTCGGCACAAGATTCAAGCCCCGCTTGCTGCTGTCCCAGCATCTCTTAGAGCTTTGTGGTTTGGGAAATCATGACTGACAGAGGGAAGTGACTTCTGCTTAACTTGTGAGTAAAGTTAAACATGAATCTTGGGAGTCTACATTTTCTTACCACCAGGAGCTGGACTGCCATCTCCTTCAAAACGTACAACAAATGTGGGGCTCGCCCAACAGAAACCTGCCTTTTACCTTGCACCCCACCTGCCTTCAGTCCCGTGCAGGTAGTAACTTTTGACTCTAGCTCCATCCAGGGGCCAAGCACGGGCAGAACATTAGAGTTTTTTAAAATAAACTGTTTTCTTTACCAAGGGCTTCATGTCTAGTTATTTTCACCTTACTCGTCCCTGTAGAAGGCCGCAAAGTCTCAGGTGGGCTTGGAGGTGGGCATTGACAGGGTAGAGCTGTCCCATTGGTTGGCCACTCTGCAATGCCTAAATATCCCATCATGTGAGACCCTGCAGGCCAGAGAGCCTGGGGCCCTTGTTAAGCCACTGCCAACAGTTTTGACTTCGTTCAACTCCTTTAAAGGTTTAGGATGTGTGAAGTTTCTACTCACCAGATACTGCCCACTTGTGATGCTTGCTTCTTGTGGGGCTGGGGCTGTTTGATTTGGCTCAGAACAAAAGCATTCTACGTGTCTATAAATGATGCACCAATTCTGACTAAGCAAGCACTACCTTGATAATGCGCATTTAATTCACTCTTCTAAAATGCATGGTTTTTCTACTTAGGCAGTGTGCGCAGAGATTCAGTCTCTGTCAGGGGAAGGCGAGGGTACTCAGTGAACCCTCTTGAAGTGGCTTGCAAAATCTGTCTGTGCATATGTGTGTATTTCTTAGGAGAAAAGTTCCCAGCTGTCAAAGAGGTCTCCAACCCACGGGAAGGGTAAGATGCTCTGGGTCTAAAGAGGTCTGCTGTATGACTTTAGTAAAGCCAGTCGGGAGCCCTTACAGTAGGTCCCATCAGCACAGAAAGTTAAAAATGGGGGTGTGTCTCACCACTTTGTAATCATGCTTCTGCGCAGTCAGGCAGTGATCATCCCTTCCCCTCAGCTCATCCTAATCAATAAGTTTTTGCCTCTGAACCTTTTTTTCTTCGTCTCTTCATTTGTCCTTTAAATCCAATTTATGCTATAGCAAATTCTGGAAGTTCTGAATGCTTGGGAACCAAAACAGTTTTAAGAAATATTTTATCTTTCTGCACCCATCAGGTGTGGCTGAACGAAAGCACTGCCCCAGGAAGCTGAGCCCCGAGGTAAGCAGACACCCAGCTACTTCAGACACCCAGCTCCATGTGAGGTGGGACAGGCAGGCAAGCATGGAGGAAAGCCTGAAGCCCCAAGGATGCTGAGTTTAAAGCCCACTTAGTTAAACCGCACAGGCCCAATTCAGGAAACAACACTGGCCCGTGTGAACCTTAAGGGTTTACTTTAGGCAGGCAGTAAGATAAGAAAGGAATTACAGAGACAAGCAGCTAACGAACTAGTGAACTCATTAGTATTTACGTTGTTTTCCATAGACCTGCTCTCTACCAGTATCAGTGGTTTTCAAAGTGTGGTCCCCAGACCAGCAGCCTCATCATCACCTGCAACATCCTAGAAATACAAATATGTGGGCCCCTCTCCACTCTTCTAAATCAGAAACTCTAGGGTGGGGGCCAGCCTGGGGTGTAACAAGTCCTTCAGGTGATTCAGAAGCACAATAAAGTCTGAGAACCACCTGTCTTAACCAAAACCTGAATTCTCCTTGATCATTTGGAGTCAGGTCCCTGGATTATCCTTACCACCTCTGCATTTTACTGTAAGATCAGCCTCAGTTAATGTTCTTTAGATTTGCTGACTCATATGCCTGGCTTGTGGCTTCTCTAGTTTAGGGGATACAGTCACCTCCAGGCTAACCACCATTCGGATTCCCATTGCTGGCTCTACCTCAGAAGCCCTAGAGGTGCATACCTGTTAACGAGCTTCCTTCCAGGGGTCTATGGTCACCGTTGAGTGTGGCAGTGGAATCTGTTCTGGAATCCTCCCTCATGTTCATGTCTGGGCTACAGCTGGCCGTAGCTGGGCAACTTACCTGGTTGCTCTTTATGTGCAAAGCAGTGCTGAGCTCATGGGAAACACTCAATACACATGTGTAAACTATATAGCCTGAAACTGGGCCATGAGTAGTTACTGCCATCACAATCACCAGGCTGAATTCTGAGCCCAAACGACACACTTAGGCTATCCCAGGATAATCGTCACTGAATAAAAGTACACATTGGACTTTTAATTTGCAAGTGTTCTGCACTTTTCAATCAGTGGTCTTAGGGATTCATGTGAAGAGAGATGGGAGTACATAAATAGGGTGTTAAATATATCAAGTGTAACCCAAAAAATTAACCAGAAAAATAAGTTTAAAAGCAATCAAAAAAAAATTCAATAATATATAAATAACTTAATCTGAGGTAAGAGAAAAACAAAATCCTGCAGAAACTTTTAGAAAAATAAACCTCTTCTGTACTATACAGAAATTTACCTTTTACCACATCTCAATCCCCATATGGTCGCCCTCTTCCACCAAAGACTCTGGGCACCAGAACTGAAGCTGAGAATCTCTCCGACCCCTACACTTCAGGTAACCATACAGAATATTCAAAGCTCAAGTTCAGCCAGGCTAAGTTACAAGAAAACTGAACCCATTCTCCATCCCATCCTAGAATACAAGGGGCTACAGCAGTGCGTGGAGTGCTCAAGGCTGGGACCAAATCTCTGAGTGAGGTAAGGAATGGATGTGCTTCCTCCTAACAAATCACTTACCTCCTTCCAGGAGGTCTGTTATCTTCCCTCTCGTCTTCAAAAGACAGTTTTTCATCTCTGAAATGAGAGATGCCCACGCACCACCCCAAGTCCTCCTCAAAGAGCTAGGCCCCCACCCTAACCCCAAATCTATCCAGCCAGTTTCTACAGTGGTCTTCCCATTCTTCTGAGCTCTGGAGTGGTGGCTCCATGACAGAGCATTACTCTATACTCCTTACTGGGGCCAAGACCCAAACAATTGTCTTCTCCTGTGAGGGAAAGGAAGAGGGGGGGCAAAGCAAATATTAATAATAAAGCATTTTGTAAAAATTCAGGGAGGAGAAACAATTCTAAATCAGTGTTCTGGTTTGTGCAGCTGTTTTTTTAAACCATTTTCTGTTTCCTAACACCCCATCCCACAGTGGAGCTGACTGCTGGAGCACATTTTGAGCAGAGTCTTGGCCAATGGCTCCTGCTTCCCTAACAGCCCCAGGGCTGCGCCGAACTAAGTAAGCACCATGTCAGAGCACTGCAGGCTCCCAGCTCTGCTGGCTGTGTCCAGTACTGATCCTTGAGTGGCCTGTATGCCATAGGGTCCCAGAGACGGGCAAAAAAGGTGAGAAATCCAAAAAGGTGAGTTGAGCTTCATTCACTCTGGCCAGCCAGGAGCTCAGGCCCCCTCGCTCTGCAGAGGTGCCAGCTGTGACCAAGTACTGACTAGGTTTCGCTGGCAACTCAGGGATGAGTGCTGTCTGCCCAGTTGGCCACAGCAGGTAGCCTCGGCTCTTCTTAACATCAGGATACAGAGAGTAACAAGAGCTGCCCCAGCATCTCTGGGGTGTCCTGGAGCACCATCTTGACCGTGAGATGCTAACTACCAAGGAAGGAAGCCAGTCTGGCTATAACCAGTGGCTGCTGTTTGATGAAGGAGCTTAGGAGCTGAGGGGGGAATCCTGGAGCACCAAGTTCTACCTGAAATAAACCAGAGAGGGAAGAGTTAAAGGTGCAGACAGACCCAGAAGAGTGCACCGGGGCACACTTCAGCCATAAGCAGCCACCCCAGGCTGCTGTGATTGGAGAGGCTCTGAACTGTCTACAGCCCTGTGCTCCGCTGTTCAGATCTAGGCAAAAGCTTCACTTCCCAATGACAAAAGGTCAAGTCAGGGAACTGAGGGTGCTGCTCTGCCTCACAATGACTCATCTATCTCCTGAGGACCCTGGGAACAGCCAGAGGATGTAGGCCGCCAGGCTCTGGTAAGAGCAGCTTCAGAAGAAGGCTGATCAACTCTGCCTCATTCCTTCCTGATTCCCACTGATTCGGGACCCAAGAAACCCTTGAGTCTCCAGCTCTCAGGCCACAGATCCTGGGTACTGAAGGATGTTGAACAGCTATACAGAAAGCTCCCATGGGGCTGGGGTCAAATCAAGGCATGCTGTGAGGCCAGCTGCACAAGGTGGATCACCTGGGCCAAGTAGATGACTCTGGTGATCTCCTTCCCTTCCACAGTGAGGGGCTGCAGGATCCAGGCACTGGGCAGGATCTCCCCTCGGACCATCTCCCTGCTGGGTCTCGGCATGGACGCATCATACACAGACTGAGCTGCCATGATAGACAGTTGCCCCTGGAAACAGAGCAATGTGAGTTCAGCCTAAGTGATATGGGAGGGACAGGGACAAACAGGGACAGGCTCCAGTGCAGTCAGTACCGTGGAAGGCAACACTGGGCCAGCCTTCACCCCCACCCTGGCCCAACTTGCCCTCCTTCCCCCAGAGGACCTGATGCCCACAAAGATTGCTTCTCACAACACGCCAGTCCAAGTTCCTCCCACAACAACTTTACCACCAGCAAGGCAGGCACCTCTTTGGCTTCCACGCAGACACAACAGAAATCCCGTGGCTGTTTCAGTGCACACAGAGTGGTATTGCACACCAAATACACTGGAGGGGCAGGGATGCAGGAAGTCAGAAGGTACATGGACAGACCGGGTTCTACCCTGTGACACCCCATCATTCCACAGCCTGACACCCCGCTGGACCTAGCTGAGTACCCGGCCTCCTGAGAGCACTGCCTCTGACCCTGCTGCCTCTGTCCCCTGGGCTCACCCAGGCTGATGCTGTTGGTCACCCGCTGATGCAGCCTCGCTGTCTGGATGGGCTTGTGGTACAGCGGCCACAAGGTGGGGTCACTCACAGCTGCCCACACGTGAGACAGTGGCTGGGACACCACGCCAGCCCCCAGGAAGCCATGCCGAGTAGAAGAAAACACCTTGTAGTACAGATGCACGTCCTGCTCCTCGCCCTGAGGGCTGGGGGAGACACCAAGGGTGGGGAAGAGGAGGAGGGGATGAAAGCTGGGTTCTAGAGTCACAGGAATAGCTCACGGTGAGGGACTCAAGGAAGCCGGGGTGGAGAAGGGAAAGAAGAGAAGGCGAGCAGGGCCACAGGGAGAAGACACTGTGCAAGGGAACTTACTTCCAGCCAGCTGCTGCCTGGCAGCTGAAGAGGTGGTTCAGATTATCTGAGCAAGCAGCCATTACCTGGGGACACAGTGACCACACCCAGATTAGTGGGCACGGTTTGTACAAAGCAGACTCTTGGATTAGTCCCTCAGGCCAGCATTTACTGAATTCCCCACTTTTGTAAAGATAGAGAGCTGCTGAAGAAGCCCTCATCTGTCTGCCCTGTTCCTTCCCTCCTCTTTCTTCCTCCCCACCCAGCAGAGTCGGCTACAGGAAACCTCACATCAGCCATAGAGATGTCCACGATGTGCTTGGCCAAATCCTTGTAGGAGGAGGAGAAGGAGGTCCCCAGGCTGGACAGGCTGGACGGAGAACAGCAACAACTGCCCAGGGAGGCTCTGCGGCCTACAATGAACAGGTGGAGACTCTTGAGACGGCATGAGCATCAGGGCCTCAGGGCAGCAACGGCCTCCTTCAATAATAATGTCCCTCCTCCGGAGGGACAGTGGCTCCCTAGGATCTAGCAGACCTCAGCCCCAAAGTCCCCACACCAGGTAGGTAGCTCTGCCCCACCACTCACTGCAGGCTGAGGTTTTCCAGGCAGAGCCGGCCAGGTTCAGCTGACTGTTCCTCACTGCAGAGCGGCCCCACACCTCCCCTATCCAGGAGTCTCTGGAATCAGGCAAGTTTGTGTCCCCCTGCAGAAGAGAAGATGCTCAGGACCAGAGCAGAGGCAGGGAGAGAGGAGAACACCAGAAAGCCAGTGCCGAATTATCTCCTCTGCCTCTGAACAGCACCAAACAGCTTTCAACATAAAGGCTCAGGTGAAAAGGTGTTCCCTGCAGGATGCCCTTGAGAAGTCAACTGCAACAGAAACCAGTCCCCCTGGAGAGTTTCCTTGCCCTTCAAGCCACATGCTCAAGGCTGCTTGTAGGAGAGTTCCAGCGGGGATCAGAATGAACTGGGACCTGAGACGATGGGGTACCAGGGGTCAGTGAGTGGGGGGGGGCCCTCTGCACCACTGCAGCAACAGGAATGAGGCCATGGCTGGAGCTCTGTTTAATGTGGGCAGCAAACAAAGCCCAACTGGGAGGTGGGAGGTGGGATGGGGAAGAAAAGTGACGGGCTGTGAGAAAAGCTTGACCCTTGGCCCCAGCCCCAGGTACAGCAGCTGAGTCACAGGTCCTAATTTGGAACCAAATGGGGATGGATGAGCCTCTCGATTTGCAATACAGCCACCACACCTTTACTACAAGCAGCTCCTCAATGACATGACCCTTGACCTCTGCTGGATCTAACAGGCATCCACTATCCTACCTCTATCATCGGTTCCTAACCTAGTGTTACTTTTAAAAAAAAGTGAACAAAGATATTCTGTCTCCATCCTTACGTCCTTTCTTCCTGCTGCAGCATCCAAGTGGTCTCTCCTACTTCAGGCAGATTGAGATTTTTGTGCCACCTTCTCAAGAACCTTTCACTACTGATCTTTCTTCACTTATTGCCTCCACCTCTCCTTCTTCACTAGATTCTTCTAGATCAGCATTTAAGCATTCAAAAATTTCTCCCACCTTTAAAAACTTTCCTCTACAGGCATCTTTGCTCTTTTGTCCTTTACAGATAAACTTGAAATGACTGTCACCGTTTGCCATCTCCCACCTCTTATACCCTTCTGAATGCACTCAAATCTAGCCTTTGCTAGATACATGTGCCTGGATGTGGTGAACAGGTCCCAGTCCTCATCTTACTGAGCATCTCCCTTTCACTTGCTTCCTGAATCCCTGGGATCTTGGCTTTCTGTCTCTCTGGGTGTTCCTTCCCAGTTTCTTTTGTTGGCTCATCTTCCCCAAACATAAGTTGATTTATTGGGATTCTTTCAAGACTCGGGCCTAGGCCCTCTTCTCGCTCTATAATATACTCCTGTGTGATCCCATCTGTTCCCAGTGCTATACTGATGACTTCCAAAAGTAAATATGTGTGGATTAATCAATAAATATTGCGAGACGACAGGGTCACCGTCTGAAGAAAAGGTTACATCAGACCCATTTCACACATCTTGCCAAAACAAATTACTTATGCTTTGTGGCTCAAAAATATACAGGGTGGGGGAGAATTTAATAATACTATGAGAACATTTTTTTTTTAATTTAATGATCTTATAGTGCAGAAATGCCTTCCTAAACAGGGCACAAACTCCAGAGGCCATGAAAGAAAAGACTGATAAAAACTAGATTAACATATCATAAAAACAACTAGGAAAAAAACCCACTGGCCTCTCAAATGGCAAAAGGATAACTGTTTTAATATAAGGAAAGGCCACCAAAAACAAAAGAACAACCTAACAGAAATGGACCCAGTACACTGGCAGGCAGAGCAAAAAGCCAAAGGGCTCTTAAATATCTGAAAAGGCACTCCATCTCAGACACAAGAGAATTGCAAATTAAAACTAAAATGAAATACTATTTTATGCTTATGAGATTCACAAAGATTGAAGGAAAAAACCCTTAATAAACACTGTTAAGCAGAAATGTGGGTAAGTAGGCACTTATATACTGTTATTTGAGAGTGTAAATAGGTATATTTTGAAAATATTCATCACATATTTTAAATTAAAAATACATATATCCTTTGACACCTAGCAATCCTGCTTCTAGGTATTTAATTAGATATTCTTTCATTTAAGTGGCAATAAACATTTTCAAATATGAACTCAGAGAACCTAGAGAATATAGTGCCCTTGAGTCTTTCTTGAAGAAATTATAAGAAGAAGAATTACTAGGGTAGAAAAAAGAATGTACGCCAAAGAACTGCAAATGAGCAGAGTCCATTTGATCTAGCACGAGAACTAGAACTCTGAATACAAACACTGTAAATAGTATAGAAATACTATAACAAAAGGTAATGAGAAAAAAATGAGAGAAGGTGGAAGTACACTGATTTCCTCATGTTTTACAGCCAGGGTGAAAAGCAAACTGCTAAATCAAGAAATAAAGACTATTTAAATATACAAAAGTAATGATGAAAAGAAAAGAAAAAAAAAAGGCTTCCAAATTACCAGAAAGAAGACACATATACACCCCCAAAGCAAGGAAAACACAAACCACAAAGAAGATAAACAAGATTTTTAGAAGCCAATGGAATATTCATGACCAAAACCCTCAAATATAAAAAAAAGAAATTTTACTTTCTCTGAAATCATACATTCTCTCAACACATGGCAAACTTAAAAATTAGTAACAGGGCTTCCCTGGTGGCACAGTGGTTAAGAATGCACCTGCCAAAAAAAAAAAAAAAAAAAATCACCTCCCAAAGGAGGGGGACACAG
>NW_020175821.1:1433292-1538500 GCF_003031525.2 Neophocaena asiaeorientalis asiaeorientalis
AAAAACCCCCCGCAAAAAAAAAAAAAAAAAGAATGCCCCTGCCAATGCAGGGGACACAGGTCTGAGCCCTGGTCTGGGAAGATCCCACATGCCACAGAACAGCTAAGCCTGTGCACCACAACTACTGAGCCTGCGCTCTAGAGCCCGCAAGCCACAATTACTGTGCCCTCGTGCCATAGCTAGTGAAGCCTGTGTGCCTAGAGCCCATGCTCCGCAACAAGAGAAGCCACCATAATGAGAAGCCTACACACAGCAACGAAGACCCAATGCAGCCAAAAATGAATAAATAAAAATAAAGTTCCCTTAAAAAAAAATAACAAAATCAGAAAACACGGCCTTTCTACCAAAAAGTTTTGAAAAACTCTTAACAACAATTGGGTAAAGAAGAAATACAAGCTGAAATTTCAAAATTACTATAAAGCAAAGATTATATACAGATATATATCTATATCTGTGTCTATATCTATATATATCTCAAAACTTGTGGGATACAACTAAAGCAGTGCTCAGAGAGAAAGGTTTAACTTCAGATATTTACATCTATGAAAAAGAAAAAAAAAATGAATATTATGAACTACATGCCAACCATTAGGTAACTCAGATGAAATGGACAAGTTCCTAAAAAGATACAAACTACTGAAACTGACTCAAGAAGAAATGGAAAATCTGAATAGACATTTAATAAGTAAATTTAGTAATCAAAAAAATTTTTAAATTCCCACAAAGAAAATTTCAAGATGGCATAGCTTCATTAGTGAAATCTACCAAGCATTTAGAGGAGAATTAACACCAGTTCTTCACAGTTCTTCCGAAAATAGAGGAGGGAACACTTCTCAACTCATTCTATGAGGCCAAGATTACCCTGATAAAACCAAAGACATCAAGTAAACTATAGACCAATATCCCTGTGCATTTAAACAAATAAATCCTCAGCAAAATAACTAGTAAACTGAGTCTAGCCACATATAAAGAGGATATATACCATGACCAAGTGGGATTTATCCCAGGAACACAAAGTTAGTTCAACATAGAAAAATCAATGTAATATATTAATAGAACAAAGGAAAACACCCACATGATCATCTCAATAGATACAGGAAAAAGTCTTTAAATCCAACACCTTTTCATGATAAAAGCAATAAGCTAGGACTAGAAGGAAATCTCCTCAACTTGATAAAGATTATGTACGAAAACCCCACAGCTAACATACTTAATAGTAAAAACTGGATAGTTTTCTCCTAAAATCAGTAACAAGACAAGAACGTCTGCTCTCACCACTTCTATTTAACATGGTACTCAAGATTCAAGCCAGGGCAGTTAGGCAAGAAAACAACAACAAAAGATCGGATATTCTATATACAAGGTCATATCACCTAAGGAGTCTAATAAAATAAAGTATTAGAACTAATAAATGAGTACAGGAGACAACATCAATATACAAAATCAACTGTATTTCTGTATAGTAGCAATGAGCAAACCAAAAAGGAAATTAAGGAAACAAGCCCATTTATAATAGCATCAAAAAGAATAAAATAGTTAGGAATAAATTTAACAACAACAAAAAACACGAAAAATTTATACTCTGAAAACTATAAAACATTGTTGAAAATAAAGAAGACCCGAATAAATGAAGAGATATCCCATGTTCATGAATTGAAAGACTTAATATTGTTCAGATAGCAACCCTCCCCCCAAATTGATCTATAGGTTCAATGCAATCCCAATCAAAATCCCAGCTGACTTCTTTTCAGAAATTGAAAAGATTATCCCTAAAATTCATATGTACAGTCAAGGGACACAGAATAGCCAAAACAATCTTGAAAAAGAACAAAGTTGGAAGATACATACTTCTTGATTTCAAAATCTACCACAAACCCAGGGGCTTCCCTGGTGGCACAGTGGTTGAGAGTCCATCTGCCGATGCAGGGGACACGGGTTCGTGCCCCGGTCCAGGAGGATCCCACATGCCGCGGAGCGGCTAGGCCCGTGAGCCATGGCCGCTGGGCCTGCGCAGCCGGAGCCTGTGCTCCACAACGGGAAAGGTCACAACAGTGAGAGGCCCGTGTACTGCAAAAAAAAAAAAAAAATCTACCACAAACCTAAACAGTTATCAAGACAGTGTGGTATTGGCCTAAGGATAGATATATAATTCAATGGAATGGAATTAAGAGTCCAGAAATAAATCCACACATCTATGGTCAGTTAATCTTTGACTAGGGTGCTGAGACAATTCAATGGAGAAAAGATTATCTGTCTGAACAAATGGTGCTGGGACAACTGGATATCCACGTGCAAAAGAAAGAAATGTGATCCCTAATTCTCACTATATACAAAAATTGATTCAAAACAGATCAAAGACCCAAATGTAGGAACTAAAACTATACAAGTACTAAAAGAAAATATAGGCATAATCTTTGTGACCTTGGATTGAGCAAGAGTATCTTAGATATGAAACCAAAAGCACAAGCAACAAAAGAAAAAATTAAATTAGACATGATCAAAATTTATAACTTTGTGCTTCAAATGACACTATCAAGAAAGTGAAAAGACAACACACAGAATAAAGAAACTTTTTATAAATCATATAACTGATAAGGGACTTATACTAGAATATATAAAGAACTCTTTGCCTTAATAAAAAGACAACCCAATTAGAAAATGGACAAAAAATGGGAAAAGACATTGCTCTAAAAAAAATTTATAAATTTATAATAAGCACATGAAAAGTTCAACACCATTAACCATCAGGATGATGCAAACGATGAGGTACCACCTGAGATCCCACTGGGATGAATATAATTTAAAAGATGAATAATAACAAGTGTTGGCTAGGATGTGGAGAAATACATTGCTTATACACTGTTGATGGGACTGCAGAATAGTGCAGCCACTTTGAAAAACAGGCTGGCAGTTCTTCAAGTGGTGAAACAGAGTTACCCTATGATCTCAGTCCAACTCCTAGGTAAAACCCAAGAGAAGTGAAAACATGTCCACACAAAAACTTGTACATTAATGTTCACAGCAGCATTGTTCATAATAGGCAAAAAGTGGAAACAACCTAAATGTCCATCAACTGATGAACAGACAAAGAAATGTGATAGTCACACAATGTGATATTATTAGCCATAAAAAGGAATGAAATTCTGGTACATGCTACAAGTGGATGAGCCCTTGTTGTGGGGTGAATTATTGTCCTCCAAAAATGATATGTTGAAGTCCTAACTCCTACTGTCTGTAAATGTAACTTTATTTGGAAATAGGGTCTTTGCAGATGCAATCAAGTTATGATGAGGTCCCACTGGATTAGAGTGGGCCATACATGCAATGACTGCTGTCCTTATAAGAAGGCCACACAAAGACACAGGTACACAGAGACACACAGGGAGAAGCCACGTGATGCCAAAGGCAAAGGCTGGAGTGATACAGTTACAAGCCAAGGAATGCCAAGGAAGTTATAGCCATACAATGTAACCTCAGGAAACAAGAAAAATAAACAACCTAAACTTACGCCTAAAGCAACAAGAGAAAGAAGAACAAACAAAACCCAAAGTTAGTAGAAGGAAAGAAATCATAAAGATGAGAGCAGGAATAAATGAAACAGACAAAGAAAACAATAGAAAAGATCAATGGGGCTTCCCTGGTGGCGCAGAAAAAAAAAAAAAAAAAAAAAAAAAAAAAAAAGATCAATGAAACTAAAAGCTGGTTCTTTGAAAAGATAAACAAAAATGATAAACGTTTAGCTGGACTCATCAAGACAAAAAGGGAAAAGGCTCAAATCAATAAAATTAGAAATAAAAAAGAAGTTACAGGGACTTCCTTGGTGGTGCAGTGGTTAAGAATCCACCTGCCAATGCAGGGGACATGGGTTCGAGCCCTGGTCTGGGAAGATCCCACATGCCACGGAGCAACCAAGTCTGTGTACCACGACTACTGAGCCTGTACTCTAGAGCCTGAGCCACAACTACTGAGCCCACGAACCTAGAGCCTGTGTGCCGCAACAAGAGTAGCCACCGCAATAAGAAGCCCGCACACCGCAACGAAGAGTAGCTCCCGCTTCCCGCGACTATAGAAAGCCTACGTGCAGCACAGCAATGAAGACCCAATGCAGCCAAAAATAAATTAATTGATTTAAAAAAAAGAAGTTACAACTAACTCCAGAGAAATACAAAGGATCATAAGAGACTACTACAAGGAACTATATGCCAGTAAAAGGGACAACCTGGAAGAAACAGACAAATTCTTAGAAAGGTACAATCTTCCAAGACTGAACCAGGAAGAAACAGAAAATATGAGCAGACCAATCACAATTACTGAAGTTGAAACTGGGATTAAAAAACTCTCAACAAGGGCTTCCCTGGTGGCGCAGTGGTTGGGAGTCCGCCTGCCAATGCAGGGGACACAGGTTCGTGCCCCGGTCTGGGAAGATCCCACGTGTCGCGGGGCGGCTGGGCCCGTGAGCCATGGCTGCTGAGCCTGCGCGTCCGGAGCAGTAGAGAAGAATTAACACCTATCCTTCTGAAACTATTCTAAACAATTGCAGAGGAAGGAACACTCCCAAACTCATTCTATGAGGCCACTATCACCTGATACCGAAACCAAAGACAACACAAAAAAAGAAAATTACAGGCCAATATCACTGATGAACATAGATGCAAAAATCCTAAACAAATACTAGCAAACTGAATCCAACAACAGAATTGTAAAAGGATCACGCACCATGATCAAGTGGGATTTATCCCAGGGATGCAGGATTTTTCAATATCTACAAATCAATCAGTGTGATATACCATATTAACAAATTAGAGAATAAAAACCATATTATCATCTCAATAGATGCAGAGAAAGCTTTTGACAAAATTCAACCCAATTTATGATAAAAACTCTCCAGAAAGTGGGCATAGAGGGAACCTACCTCAACATAATAAGGGCCATATATGACAAACCCACAGCTAACATCATAATCAATGGTGAAAAGCTGAAAGCACTTCCTCTAAGATCAGGAACAAGACAAGGCTGTCCACTCTCACCACTCTTACTCAACATAGTTTTGGAAGTCCTAGCCATGGCAATCAGAGAAGAAAAAGAAATAAAAGGAATACAAATTCGAAAAGAAGTAAAACTGTCACTGTTTGCAGGTGACATGATACTATACATAGAAAATCCTAAAGATGCTACCAAAAAACTACTAGAGCTCATCAATGAATTTGGTAACATTGCAGGATACAAAATTAATACATGGAAATCTGCTGCATTTCTATACACTAACAATGAAAGATCAGAAAGAGAAATTAAGGAAACACTCCCATTTACCACTGCAACAAAAAGAATAAAATACCTAGGAATATACCTACCTAAGGAGGCAAAAGACCTGTACTCTGAAAACTATAAGATGCTGATGAAAGAAATCGAAGATGACACAAACAGATGGAAAGATATACCATGTTCTTGGAAGAATCAATACTGTCAAAATGACTATACTACCCAAGGCAATCTACAGATTCAATGCAATCCCTATCAAACTACCAATGGCATTTTTCACAGAACTAGAACAAGAAATTTTAAAATTTGTATGGAAACACAAAAGACCCCAAATAGCCAAAGCAATCCTGAGAAAGAAAAACTGAATTGGAGGAATCGGGCTCCCTGACTTCAAACTATACTACAAAGCTACAGTAATCAAAACAGTACGGTACTGGCACAAAAACAGAAATATAGATCAATGGAACAGGACAGAAAGCCCAGAAATAAACCCATGCACCTATGGTCAATTAATCTATGACAAAGGAGGCAAGAATATACAGTGGAGAAAAGACAGTCTCTTCAATAAGTGGTGCTGGGAAAACTGGACAGCTACAGGTAAAATAATGAAATTAGAACATTCTCTAACACCATACACAAAAATAAATCAAAGCGGATTAAAGACCTAAATTTAAGACTGGATACTATAAACTCTTAGAGGAAAACACAGGCAGAACACTCTTTGACATAAATTGCAGCAATATCTTTTTGGACCCACCTCCCAGAGTAATGAAAATAAAAATAAATGGTAGCTAATTAAACTTAAGAGCTTTTACACAGCAAAGGAAACCATAAGAAACAAAAAGACAACCCACAGAATGGGAGAAAATATTTGCAAGCAAAGAGACTGAGAAGGGATTAATCTTCAAAATATACAAACAGCTCATACAGCTCAATATCAAAAAAACAAACAACCCAATCAAAAAATGGGCAGAAGATCTAAATAGCAATTTCTCCAAAGAAGACATACAGATGGCCATAAAGCACATGAAAAGATGCTCAATATAGATATTGAAAAGATGCTCAATATAGATATTAGAGAAATGCAAATCAAAACTACAAGGAGATATCACCTCCCACCAGTCAGAATGGCCATTATCCAAAAGTCTACAAATAACAAATGCTGGAGAAGGTGTGGAGAAAAAGGAACCCTCCTACATTGTTGGTGGGAATGTAAATTGGTACAACCACTATGGAGAACAGTATGGAGGTTCCTTAAAAAACTAAAAATAAGACTACCATATGATCCAGCAATCCCACTCCCGGGCATATATCTGGAGAAAACCATAATTTGAAAATATACACATACCCCAATGTTCATTGCAGTACTATTTACAATAGCCAAGACATGGAAGCAACCTAAATGTCCATCAACAGATGAATGGATCAAGAAGATGTGGTACATATATATAATGGAATGTTACTCAGCCATAAAAAAGAATGAAATAATGCCATTTTCAGCAATACAGATGGACCTAAAGATTATCATACTAAGTGAATTAAGTCAGACAGAGAAAGACAAATATCATATGATATCACTTATATGTGCATTCCAAAAAGATGATACTGCTGTGGCCTCTCCTGTTGCGGAGCACAGGCTCCGGACGCGCAGGCTCAGCAGCCATTGCTCACGGGTCCAGCCGCTCTGCGGCATGTGTGATCTTCCTGGACAGGGGCACGAACCTGTGTCCCCTGCATCAGCAGGCGTACTCTCAACCACTGCGCCACCAGGGAAGCCCCATAAATGAACTTATTTACAAAAACAGAAAGAGACTCCCAGACTTTGAAAACAAACATGTTTACCAACGGGGAAAGGTGGGGCAGGGGGGAAGGATAAAGTAGGAGGTTGGGATTAACATACACACACTACTATATATAAAATAGATAATCAACAAGGACCTGTTGTATAGCATAGGGAACTCTACTCAATATTCTGTAATAACCTATATGGGAAAAGAATCTGAAAAAGAATGATATGTATAACTGAACCACTTTGCTATACACCTGAAACTAACACAACATTGTAAATCAACTATACCCCAATATAAAATAAAAATTAAATTAAAAAAAGAATACACTACAGGGTCAGAAAAAGAAGAATAATGGGAACAACAAGGTCCTACTGTATAGCACAGGGAGCTGTATTCAATATTCTATGATAAACCATAATGAAAAAGCATATAAAAAAAGGAATGTACGTATATGTATAACTGAATCACTTTGCTATACAGCAGAAATTAACGCACTATTGTAAAAAAGATATACATATTCTCAAAAGATACACATTTCCTTATACACGTTTCCTTTCTGCAGACTATCTCTGGAAATATACACCAAACTGGTTCTGGGGAGGCAAAAAGACTGAAAAATTCACTTGACATTCTATGTCTTTTGCTACTGTTTGAATGTGATTTTTTTTTTTTTTACTATGTGAAGCTTTGCTTACAAAAGGAATTTCAGATTTTATATCCCCAGCCAGATCTTACCTCTGAGCTCCAGATCTGGATCCCAACTGCCTGATTTCCAGCTGCTCCCCTGCATTTCTCACAAGCACTTTCAACCTGGTAAATACCAAACTAGACTCATGGTCTTCCCCTCAAAACATGCCCCCTTCAGGGCTCTTCGTCACATGGACATCACCAGCCCTTCAAGCCCAAAGTGCATGTGGTTCTGACTCCTCCTGCTTCCAGCCTCCAACTTCCAATCTGCCCCTGCATCCTGTGGACGCTCTAGCCAGCGCATCCACATCTGCTCCTCCACTCAGGCGGTGCCCTGAACCAAGCAACTGTCATCTCTCACTCGGCTTTGCCAAGGTCGTGAGCGGGTCTACCCAGGGCTGCTCTTGCCACTTCTCTGGCAAGCTCGTCATTCTCCTCCCCACTAAAAAGCTTGTCAGCAGCTTTGAGAAGTAACATGATCAGATAGATTAGAAAGCAGCCAGAATTTTCAATAGCGTCTACACAACCTTGCCTTTTCTAGTCCCTTCTCCTGTGATTCTTCCATCTCACTCTTTACATTCCAGCCACACTAACCTTCTTTTAGTTCCCCCAACTCCTCCTCCCTCACTTGCTGGGCCCTCTGCCTGGAAGGCTATTCTCCTGCCCCCCACATATCTCCAGACACCAACTTTTACTGAGTTAACTACCTCTCGGCCTTCCAGTCTCAGTTTAAACACATTCTCTTCAGAGCATCTTTGCTGATCCTCCACACTAGGTCAGGTCCCTGTTTCATCCAGCTTAGCACCCCTTCTTCACAGAAACTACTGCAACAATAATTAAATAATAAAATAAGCTGTTTAATATTTATCCCTCTAATAATCTGTTTAAGGACAAGAACAATTTTGCTCAGTGCCTAAAATAGTGCCTACAAAATAAACACTTGTTGAATGAATGAATGAATGAGTAAACAGGGAGGGGAGACAAAAACCACAGGGAAGACAAAGGCCATCATACAGGAGAAGGGCTCATGTCAGCAGTGGCCTCCAGGAGGCAGAACTTCCTCCCAAACTCTTGCCAGGGTGCTCCCGGCCCGATTTGTGCTTGCATTTGCCTACTCACCACACTGTCTGGGGACTGGAGCTGGCCTGGCAAGGCCGGGCTGCTATTGTAGCCGGAGGTGACACCAGAGGAGAGACTTCCGTTGGAGCTGGTGCACCAAGAGCTTGAGGCGGCCAGGGTGTGTAGCTTTTCTTCTTCCTGGGAAGGACAGATTACTGTCAACCAGCTCCAGGTGCACCCTCACTTCCCACCCTTTCACCCCTTCTCACCTCCCCAGTTCCCGTCACCTCCCACTGCCTCCTGCCTCAGCCTCATACCCCCATGCCTCCCCCATCCCCACCCCAACTATATACCCAAGCCGCTTCCTCCCAAACCCTGGCCTGGGGACAGGAGCTGGTCTGATGAGGATGGCATGAAAATAGAGAGTGAAGCAGCTTTGAGCTGGCACCAGGGGCCCGACGCCCTCCTCCAAATTCTAAGTCCCAAGACTCAGAGGCAGCCCTGGTCTGCCCCGGGCTCCGAGCCTACCCTGAAATCAGAGGCTTGCCCCACTCCCCACCCGCAGCAGCTGGCAGACGATCTGCTGGCGGATTCTCAGCTTTTCCTGTTCAGTCTGCTCCCGCAGTCGGGCCCGGGCCCGGGCAATCTCCACCTTGGCCTCCTCACGGGCCCGCTGGTATTCTCGTAGCATCAGCTCTATGTCAGAGGGTGGGTGAGGAGACCTTGACACTGACCGTGGGCTCCTGGGGAAGACCAGAGGGTTGGAGAGATGCCTTCTAACATGGTGAGTGGGCGATGGCCCAGGCCCGCTCAACACCACCTTCCTGAAGGACCCATCCTCTCTTTGCCCACAGGGCCTTCGGGTGTGGTCTTACAAACACCCTGAGGCTCAGGCCTGCAGTCTTACATAGCATGGCACGGCTCCTCTATCCACCCCCACCCCGTCCGCTGCTCCCTCCCAAACCCTCCTCTTTCCCTTTGCCTCAGTCTCCACAGCCGCCTCCGACTACCCACAGTCACGTAGGACCCACTCCTGGAGTCGCTCCTGGCAAAGGAAGCTGCAGCCTCTGGTGTCCAGGACGCTCAAATCCAGGCCCTGCTCCCCACACTCGCCCCACCCAGAGCCTGTTCCCCAGAGGGTTCTGGGTCCACCATACCTGGTGGTCTCCACCACATCCTTCCTCAGCTGCTGAAGGTATTCTCGGCGCCTGCTGGGCAAGTCAAAGGCCCAGGTGGGGAGATCCCGGTTGAATGGGAAGCTCAGTTGTTTCTGGGGGCTGAGGCTTTGCGTCCCGCGGAAGTTTTGAAGTCGCTCAGCCTGCTCCCTCCAAAGGTTCTCTGCGGTGCGTTCCGGCCTGAGACAGAACGTGAGTGAGGCACTGAAGCTGACCCTGACTGCCCTTCTCCATCTCCAGACCTATCTCTGACACCCGGAAGGTCCCAGAGCTGAGCCAGGAGGAGGGAACGGCCGGCTGTCAGCCGGCTAGGCGCTCTCTCCTCTCCGCCCAGCCCTCGTCGCCCCACTCCGAGCTGGGTCCTTACCGGGCGTACAGCTCCTCCTCTTGGGCAGCAAGTGCCTCCCCCGTCCCGCTCTGCAGCACCTGCAGCAGGGCGTCTGCCTCCCCAAAGCCGTGGTGCAGTTTTGCTTCCGTGAGTTCCACGCTGAGGGAGAGGGTCTGGGCCCCGACTCGCAGGGGGATCTGCTCCCTCTGGGACCACTCAGGCGCCTGGCTCTGGTCCTCATGAAGTTGTGGGAGCCTCTGTCCCTGCTCTCCTGAGCTGCAATCACATCTGGTCCCCAGCAAATCCATCACACCCAGCGCCCCAGGGGAGCCGTCCTGACCCCCACACCAATCGCTGGATTTGTTATACACCGGGAGGTCCCTCAGACCGTGGTGCTGGGGCTCAGGGGCCATGCATGTCTGGGAACTGGGGCACAGCCGCCCCTCAGGCTGGCAGGCCTCAGTTGGGCCCAAGATGCCACCCCGGAGCCCTGGGGTGTCAGCCAACTCAAAGAAAGGGCAGCTGCGGCGGCACCAGAGGCCTCCCCACGAAGAGGAAATGTTCAGAGCAGGCCGTGGCTCCTCTGGAGACACTGAGCTCTCACCCCCATTCTCTGTCCTGCACTGCCATCGACTCAGCCCCCTACTGCTCAGTGGGCCACACTCTAGGGAGGCCACGTCCTCAGGCACAAAGCCATCAGTCAGCCTCCGGCTCCTGCTTCCCGGTGGTGGAGGCGACAGTCTGCTCTGGACCCCAGTGGTGGTCCTGGGCTGACGCCCCTGCGGGGCCTGCTCCACGCAACGGACTTGGGGCTTTGCGCTCTGCTCTGGGTGGCCTCGGGAGCTCAGCCCAAGGGAGCACCTGTGGTCACCCCCTTCTAAGGGACTGCTACCTTCTCCACACGGAGCCTCTACTCTCTGAGAGCTACCTGACTCATCAGTGGTTTGAGAATAGTTCCCCACTGCAGCCCTCGGGGCACCCAGGGGAAGGCTTGGGCGGGAGACAAACTTCTGGCAGCCTTCAAGGGAATGAGCTGAGGGGGTTGAGAGAGACAAAGCGCCTGGGGGGTGCCCTGACCCTTGGGTGCTGGCGCTAAGCGTGAGGATCGGGGAGGAGGCCCTGTCCACCAGCAAGGCGCTCATGGGGCCCTGCTCCTTCCGCACCCCGGGCTCCTCCACAGTGTGCAGACAGGGCCCTGGGGAGGGAGATGCACCGAGGCTGCGGCCGAGGCTGCCACCAGCCAGGCTGGGAGGCAGGGGGGCATCCAGAGAAGCGTGGGGGCTCAGAGGATGCAGGTTCTGCCCAGGGGGAACTTTGTGAAAACTCAAGTGGGATGAGGGTACGGGGGCGCTCCAGGGCCTGCAGAGGGTGCTTTCTTCCTGAAGATCTTGGGGCCCTGCTATTTTCCATGCGGTCCCCTCTGCCCCTCTCTTCTTAAGCGTCCCAGGGACATGTCCCTTTTCCTGAGACGTGATGGAAAGATCTGAGCCCAGCCTTTCAAGGACCGCATTGACTTTCTGAGGGTTGGCCTCTGGGGCCTGGAGGTGCAGAGGTGGTGAGGCCAGGTCAGTCTGGATGCCCTCATCCATGGTGGTCTGAGTACAGCCGTCCATCTTCAGTGCCTGGGGCACCTCACCCGGGGTCTCCCTCTTGGCATTCCACTCCTTTTCGGCCACACTTGGCTGGGAGAGGCTCCCCAACAGCTCCGAGGTGCTGTGTAAGAGCTGCGAGAGGTGGAGAGACAGGTTGTGCATGCTGGCCCAAGAGGCCAGATCCGACTGAGCAGAGGAGAGGTCCGCGTGGCTCCAGCGGGACCTGCAGCCCAGAGTCTGGGTGCCCTGCTCCACGGTGTTCATCCTGGACACACCCACAGGGCCGCCCTCCTCTGATGGGTACAGCAGCATAATCTCATCCACCGGGCCCACAGCACTTCCTCCAGCCAAGGGAGGCTCCCTCCTCAGGCAGCCTGCCTCATCAGGGGTGCCCGGGAACCCGCCTCTCTCATCAGGACCCTTAGCGGGGGCTGCCCCTTCAGAGCTGATCAGGACGTGGGGGCTCCCCAGGGCAAACGAGGAACCCCAGACTCCCCAGGCCTCACGGGAACGGCGGGCACTTTCGACGAGGCTGCGTGTGCTTGACAGGCCTCGGGCACTGGCCAAGGTGCTGCGGTGGGAGTAGACCGGGGAGCCCCGGTCGTCTAGGCCGTCGTCCTCACGGGAGCACCGGTCCACGTCTGACGGTGTCAGGCCCTGGGGTGTCGGGCCACAGGAGACATCAGTTGCGCCGCCAAACACATATTGCTTCCAGCCAACACGCGCAGGCCCCTCGGGACGCCAGGGCAGGGCGCAGGGATCGATGGTGCTGGAGCCAAAAAGCAGGGCTCCTTCGCCCGCCTCAGAGCACCACGCCTCTGGCCGAGCCTGGCCACCCAGTCTCTCTGGCTTTCCTGGCTGGGCCTGTTCCGGAGTACCAAATAGCCGAGCAGCCATGAGATCGGGGGTCGGCATGCACGAGACAGCTGAAGTCACCGGGGAAGGAGGGGGTGTGGACGGCAGGGGCCTGGGATCAGCAGCGATGCCGTCCAGGTCAGAGGCGGCTTCCTGATTGCAGCCCTCAGCTTTCAGAGACGTTCTTGCCGCAGACTTTCCTGAGAAACAGCCTCTGGGATGTGGGGTCCACAATCTGCTAGGCTCCTGTATATCCTCATCTGTCGGGGAAGGAGGCTCCACGCTCAAGCTTAGCTCCTGAAGAGACCGGTGAGAGCTGACCACAGAGAACTGCGGTCTAGAGTGTTTGGGGCCAGAGACAATGGCGATCACAGGAAGTGAGCACCGGTGGCAGGGTGCCGGCTGCTCCCCGCCAGAAGAGGGCTGCCCGGGGCCCTGGGCCACAGGCCAACGTGCTCCACGTTGCCCCAAGGGGACAGCTGCTGAGTCTCTGAAGGCTGCAGGGAGCCTGGCCACAGCCTCGTCCTCTCTGCCTGAACCTCTAATCTGACAGCTGCCTGAGCCACCTTCATCAGCACATGGGGGGCTCCTGCCCCGGGCAGCATCTTCTCGGCCACCTGAAGCCTGGTCTCTCTGCTGCTCTTCCTCCTCCCGGGGGCTGTCAACCTGGGGACCGGAGGAGCACTGTAACTCTGCTACCACTTGGGCCTGGGGATCCAAGCCACCATGATCCTTGGACTCCGCGGAAAGCTGCGGCTTTCCTGGAAGGCATCTGATGGCATTTCCCAAACATCCATGTTGTGGTCCCACCGGCAGCTCACCCGCAACACACCGTTCACTTAAATTCAGGCTGTGTGGTGCCCCAGCTATTGCAGGTGGTTCTGGCTTGGTTTGAGAGCCCTGTGCACTCCGGCCACCAGCAGAGCTGTCCTGAAATCTCACGGGTAGCTCAGAGCAACTGCCTGCATGGAAAGGGGGAGCCTCAAGCTCGGCGCTGACTTTCTTCTTGCCAGCCGTTTTCTCAGGATCCCCTACTGACCTGCAGCTTCCATCAGCAACCCAAGGGCTGAGGGGACTTGTCCTCACATCAGGGGCGGAAGGGGAGCTGCAGTCCTGAGCCGGAGGCAGGAGAGCAGCAGCAGAGGTCTCCGGGGTGCTGCCATCTACCGGCCCCAACTCCACATTAATGCTTTTGGGCTCAAGGCCATGTGCCCAGAGTACATCAGGTTCCCTGCAATGGCCCTCTCCTCTCTCCACCCCCCAGGCCCTGGGGGGGACCATGCAGGGTGGGTGGCGAGTGTGTGGGGTGGCCTCGGAAGCCCCCTTGCCCAGGTCACCGTCTCTGTAACACGGTGAAGTGGAGGAAGGGGAGGCACGGGCCTCGGAAGCAACGGGTTGAGGGTTGCATGGCTGCCGGCAAGGATGAGATCTGCTGTCTGCTTGGCCCCCGGACGGGCTGAGGGTCCTGCTGCCTTCAGTGCTCCCCGAAAAGACACCACAGTCTGAAGTTTCCTGCGGGCACCTGCACAGGGCCTCCTCCCTAACTCCTCCGGGTCTCTGATCTGGCAACAGAGTTGGCCTGGGACCTTTGACGCTGGCCCTGCAGGCTTCTGCTAGCCTAGAGCCAACACTCCCCTCCCGCTTCACAGGCTGCTGAGAGGGAGCTTCCGGTTCAATCCCTCCCGGGGCTCTGGGAAGGACGGCACCCCATTTGGGACTCGCCTTCCCTTCTTCTAAGCCGGTGGAAGCCTCAAGGCATCGGCCCTGGTCTTGGTTAGGCCCTGAGAGACTGGCAGAATTCTGAACATCACAGATCACAAGGTGACTTTCAAAACAGGTTGGTTTTCCTCCTTGTGCAGCCACTAGGAAGTTACCAGGACCTCCTCCCCATGTGTTGTCCAGAGTCCCAGGTTCTTGGTGGGCTGGGCTGCTCTCCTGCCAGCCAGGGAGAATGCCCTGGGCAGCTTCCCAGGCAGCAAACGGGCCTCGCCTACATGGAATCCCTCCAGCAGCATCAAAAGGGGCCTGAGAAGGTAAGGCAGCCACTATTTCCTCCACCATTACCCTCCTGTCCTCCTCCACAGCTGCTGAAAAAGGAAGACTGTCTGAGCCCAAAGCATCAGCAGAGGAAGGTGTTCTGGTTGCTTCTCCCTCTTTCTCTATGATTTCAGAAGAGCTAGTGTGCTGCACAAACTGTTCACCGGCTCCCAGGAAATGTCTCAGTTTTCCGGTACAGTGACTTTTTCTTGGAGCAGGGTCAGCGTGGGAGGAAGTCCGTGAGGGGTGCCGTGGCCCTGTGTTAGTGTCAGTGCTGGGCAGAGCGTGACAGCTGTCTGCAGAGGGGTGTGTGGCCTGAAGGACAGATGTCCTCTCATCACTTGACAGGTGTCCTGGTTTAGCAGAGAGAGACGCCACATGAAATCCCCGTGCTTCACCCTCATTTCTGGTCCTGGCTGACACTGACTGGCCCATTTGTGGACACTGAGGCCTGCCAGGGGCCCCTGAAGAACATTCAGGTCCTAATAGCGTCTCATCGTGAGGAAGGACTGTGCCCCCAGCCACCACATTGTGAAGCTGCTTCCCCTGGGCCTTTGCCTGTCCTATCTCCTCCAACTCAGCCAGGCACGTGGGTGGATGGGCAGAGGGCTCCGGCTGAGGCAGCCTTGGCAAGGACACAGGTGCTGAGAAAGCACCACTGGCAGGACTGAGGTCCTCGGCCTCCTTCTCTGCCTTTTGCCTCTCCCCGCTGCCTCGCTTGTCCCCCTCTTCTAAGGGGCAGCTGGCCCTCCTTTCAAGCAGGCTAGAGGCCCTGTTCAGGGAACTGGCTCTGTCTGGTCCTCTTGGTACAGCTGCCTCAGCTTCGGAAGGAGAACCCACCCTGCTACCCAAGCCCAGCAAGGTGCTTCTGAGGTCCCCTCCGTGGCCTTGCGGACCGGTGCTTGTTGACCTCCTGCCCTCTGCCCCCAGGGGAATGCTCGCTGGTACACTGGATTGACTGCGAGATCCCACAGCCATGGTAATCACAGACCCGCACCAAGCAGGGTGTGCCGTGGAGAAGCCCTGTCTGTCGTCTCCGTGCTGTGGGCTGTGGCATCCGGGCTCTCCACTCTGGTCCTGATGACCCGCTCCAGTTACCAGGGGACTGGTGGGCATTTTCAACAGGGTGGGATCCAGCACATAGTCAACAGAAGAGATGCCTAGAGTACCAGGTACATAAAGATAGGTTCTTGGCGGCCTTGTTGAATTCAAGGGCAAGGCGTTACTCAGGTCTCGGCGAGGAGCCATACAGGACCCTGGCTGGCTTGGCAATGGGTCAGTCTCTTGGCTGAAAAATGTGCACACACAATGCTGGCACGGCCCAGGGAGTTTCTGAGTTAATGAAACCACTTTGTTTTTCTCCTGTAGGCTCCCTCTTTGCACAGCCGTTTCTTCAACTCTGCCTTGAACTTCCGGCTCCTCTTGCTTAGAACTATGTATGCGTTTGGCAAAATGGCTTTCCTGAACACCCTTCACAGTCTCCAGCTCCTCAAGACTTCCCAAGCCACGGGGCGGCCGTCTGGGGTACACTGCATTCACCAGCTCGCCCTCCTCAGAAGTCCTCTCAGGCATGGGCTGCAATAGCAGAGCTCCAGCCGAAGCTTTCATTTTCCTTGGATGAGCAGAAGAGTTGGTGCATTCTCTGCAAACTGTAAATGTCCCTAAAGAACCACCAGTTTCCCTGGCGGGTCTGTCTAATACAGCTGGGTGGGTGTGCCCTTTCACAAATCTGATGTCGTGTACCCGGGGATCAATGCTATTGTTAACCTCCATTCGTCCAGCTTCACCATCCCTAAAGATAACATCATCTTTCCATTTTGGAGAAGATGGCTGATCCTTGAAGGACAGGTGGTTTCTAAAGCTGCCTGGCCTCAGCACATGGTCAGCCATCTCCTGGTCCTTCTGGTCCTGGAACATAAACTCCTTACTGACTCCCAGTGTGTGGGAAGCATTTAGCTGCTTACTCTGTTTGGAGTCAATTTCCAAGATGCCATTTTCCAGCTGCATTGCACTCCTAATTAGCCTAGCCGTCTCATCAGCATTATTATCTCCTTTACTCCGCTTCTTTCCAGGAGGTTCTTCTTTGGGGTTTAACGCTTCTCGCACCTTTCCAGGGACCTTGCATTCACCGAGGTTTCTTTCCTGAAAGCACGTAACTGACTGGAATCTTTCATACATGGACTCTGCCTGTGGAAGCCTAAACTCTTCTGAGCCATCTTTCGGATGGAGCGCTTTTCCAGGAAGCCCAATTTCATTCCTCCTTTCCCCCTTGTGGGTTGGACTCTCATCCTGGGCTGCTGTCTCTGGTCTGCTTACTCTATGAGGTACTGATCTGGACTTCAAAGAGCGAGCGGCTTCCTCTATCTTGTCCTTGTCAAGGCCTAAATTGATGGTTTTATAGATGAAATCAGACCTGACCTCGGAAGGAAACCGTCTCTTCATGTCACAGGCCGGGGTCTCTCTGAGGACGGCATCCTGCCCCTGCTCTTCTTCCCCACTCGTCTCAGATTCACACACCAGGGGAGGCTTCCTTGACCCAGCACTGTCTGAGAAGACACTGCAGAAGGACTGTACAGTAGCCTTTTCTCCCTGCTTGAGCACTGGAAGACTGTGTTTATTTAAAATGCCAACTTGATTTTCAAATTCACATACTTTTATGCTGGTAGATGGAAGAAAATGTCTGTTCTGAGTGACAAAAAAATAAACTGAGTTATGGCTTTCTTCTTTAATGTTTCCAAGGCATTTCCCTTTTTCCCTGCAAACTTCCTTGGTGTTCGGGTCAGCTGGCCTTTCTGCCACGACCTGCTGAGACGATGCAATCTTGGGATTCTGGTTTTGTAACAGCGCTGGCAACTTACTCTTCACATACACATTTTGGAGGACTTGGTGCTCATGTCCAAAGCCCCATGCTTCCCTGGGAGGGGGGGAGGGCACCCCTGCTTCTCTGCAAGCCGGGATTTCCAAGGCAGTTTCTCTTAGGGCATCTCGGCTTCTGGTCACATAGAATGTTTCCAAGGGAGGTGGCTGCAGGGAAGATGGGAGTGGATTCCAGGGAGCAGAGTGGAGGTACAGCTCTGGACCTGAAGGAAAGGCAAAGGAAAACCTGCTGTGTCTTCTACCCACTTCCTTGGAGCTCTCCTGGGAGTCTGTCTTCTCTTCCTGCAGGAGGTGGTGGCTGTTCTGACCTAATTGCCCCACTGGGTCTGCACTATTCTTCCTCAAAGGAGTCCAGCCTCGGGGCCAATGGGGTTCTTTGGTGTCTATGGTGACAATATGGTGACAAGTGTTCGTTAGGATGAAACATTCATCAGAGGACGTCATGAGACCAGGTTTCTCGCTACTCTGAGAGGCTTCTTCCAAGCTGCTCTCTTTGACTCCCCATGCTTCCATCACGGGATGTGCTGTCTTGTTCGCTGCTGTAGAGACGTGCACATTTGTAGTTCCAGAAGTCGATGATTCTACGTCCGCTGAATAAGTTCCACTATGACTCACCTCTTTCTCATTAGCTGTAAAGAAATCTGAAGTACCTTCTACCTCAACACGCAGACTGTCCTGTTCTTTCTCAGCTCTCAGATGCCTAATTCTGGACAGATGGATAGGAAAGTTGTTGATATCCAGGCTGCTAGATACCCTAGGACCAATTGGCAATAGAGCATCTCCTCCCCTGCCAGAATCTTGGGTCAGGGAACCAGAGTCTTCCTCGAGGGAGGGCTTTCCCTTCCCTCGAGGAGGAAGACTGGGTGCTCCTGTGGCCTCCAAAACAGGATGAGACAGTTCAAGGAGGTACTTTTGCTGAAGGGCAGCCCAGTCTCTCTCACAGGCACTGCCAATGTAAGTGAATGAGGTGGCAGAGGCAGCCAACAAGCTTGACACACTAGAGTCAGATGCTTCAGAGACGCCCTTCTGGGCCATGTCAGGGACCCCTCTGGCCTGAAAGGTGCCATCGGCTCCTGGCTGATGGAGAAGATGGGACGCCCTGGTCGTATCAGAAACAGGGACTGTGTACACACTTCTGACACTGCAGGGCAGCTCAGCACTGCCCAGGGGCAGTTTGGAGCTGTAGGACAGGACTGTTTCTGTATCTGATGACTTTAGTTCTTCCATATTGGGCCAGTATCCAGGCCTCTCCCAACCGCAGGGCTGAACATCCTGGACGTCAGGACTTGGACATAAAGAACCTGGGGGGCTACTGGGACTGTTCTTGGAGTCACAGGAGAACCAGGAATCCATGGACACCAGAGGGCTCCCTCTTGAAAGCTGCACATCTTGGAGAGTGTTGGTTTGTTCTGTGGAGCTTGCCTCCACCGCCACCTCTGGCTGCTCACAGCGGGGCTGGAGCTCCAGGTAAAATGAACTGCTCACTGGCAGGGCGGCATCTAGCCTGGCTCCTGTTCTGTGGCTGATGGGGCCAGGGCTGCACACTGCCTCCTGGTCCCCTGCGGGCAGACTGGAGCTCTGCAGGCGCCAGAAAGTCTCCGTGGGCATCTCGTCAGCTGAACGGAAGAAAGGCTCTTCTTGCTGATCGTCCCCCAGTTCTTCCTCAGCGTCAACCAGGCTGTCGAGGGAAACGCTCCTGTGAGTCTGGGTGAACAGTCGACTGTCTGAGGATGTGGTGAAGTCCCTCACAGAGGCTTGAGCTCTGGCCCTGAAGTGGCCATGGCCACGGGTGAGAAAACTGAGCGCTGGGCTGTCCTGTGGGCTTTGGTACCCCTTCTCGGCCAGCGAGTCCTCAGATATTTGGCTGTCTTCGCTGTCGGAGTCATCTGTCCCTGGGAGATCCCGCTCCTTCCCCTGGGGCTCCTCCAGCTTCCATGGCTCCAGCAGGGCTTTGGCACAGACACAGGAGAGAATCTACTGAGTAACTGCTATCTGCATCAGATAAATCACCACCTTTTTCTCTCGCAAGACCCTCTACGAGGCTGGAACCTGTGAGTGAGGCCGTGGTGTCTGGGTCCCCCGCACTGTGTTGCCTCTTCAAAGGGCTGCTGTGAGGCAAGCGAGAGGACTTTTCAACCCTAGCTGTCAGGGCCCTCTGCTGCCTCTTTGATGCCCCGCTTGGAGAAGGTGGGGTGGATTCTGCCCAGAAAGTCTTGGCTGTCTTTCCACGCCCAGTGGCTTGTTTGGATCCATGGGGATGTGAGGAACCGCAACTGGCTCCCTCAGCAGCCTCATGGGGCCCAAGGTTCCCTTCCTTTCCCCACCCTGCAGGTGAGTGGCCTTAGCCCTCCTGGTCTGGGTGGAAGGGGTGAGGACCTCTGGCTTATCCCATGGCTTTAGCTTGTTAGCTGCAAAACTCTGGGCCACCATCTGACAGGGCTGCTTACCCACTCTCTCCATTTCCTGGACACTGGCAGACTTGCAGCTCTCAGTGAGGCAGGTGCCAGAGGGTGAGGCTCCCTTCCTGGCCAGGGCCTTCCTGGCTGTGCAGAGCTGCCCCTCGCCTGAGGAACGGAGGGCATGCTTGATGAAATGCCCTTTCCTTGGGGGGTAATAAGCAGCCTGGGGCAAGTACTCTTCTGATGGGGTTTTCTCTGATAATTGCTCAGTAGGGTCAGGCACAGGAGGTGACGTGGTGGAGGGATCCCAATTCAGGAAAATACTGTGGAGACAAGGAAAGCCATCTCAGAAAAGTAAGAGGTCCCTACTTCCTGCTGAGAGAAGGAATATAAAGTCCCACTTAGTTTGCTCTGAAAGAGGTTTAAAACTAGGCCAGGGCTTCCCTGGTGGCGCGGTGGTTGGGAGTCTGCCTGCCGGTGCAGGGGACGTGGGTTCGTGCCCCGGTCCGGGGGGGTCCCACATGCCACGGAGCGGCTGGGAAGGCCAATGTCACTGTCCCCTATAGCCTTCAGGGTCAGCTCTATAGGTACATAAGGAAACTACAGACTATAGTCTTGGCTCTCAAAGAAGCCCCAGGTACACTCTGTTCCTCATTTTCTTTATCTTCCAAAAAGGTTGAACTGAATCTGGATCTAACCACGCCTTTAGGGAAAACTTCCAACATGAGGAACTGAAGAATAACTTAAATGGCACTACAAGGAATCAAACAGACAAATCTATAAAGGGGCACATTTTACAGAATTGACCTGCTTTCTTTAACAAATCGACGATATGAAGAAATTTTTAAAAAGCATGATTAAAAGAAACTTAAAAGACATAACAATCACATGCAGTGTGTAAATTCTACTGGATCTTAATTTCAATTAACTATAAATATATATTTTGAGGCAATTAGAGAAATTTGAATATGGCCTAGGTTTTTGATTATACTGAATAATTAATCTTAATTTTGTTGGGTGTGATGACAATGTGGTTATAAGAAAACTTATTTTTCAGAAGTGTATACTTGTAGGATTGAAATGACATCATGTCCAGAAGTTGCTTTAAAATGCTTCATCAGAAAAAGGAAGGAGGGGAGACAAAGCAAGCATGGTAAATCTTGACATTTGCTGAACATGGGTGACAGGTACACAACTCTCTCAACTTTGTGTATGTTGGAAAATTTTCATAATAAAACTTAAAAAAAAAAAAGCCTGCCTCTCTCAACTTTGTGTATGTTGGAAATTTTTCATAATAAAACTAAAAAAAAAAAAATCCTACCTAGTACTCTAAAGACCAGATTGGTAAGCAAACATAACAGTAATAGACATTAATTGGGCACCTAATATGGGCAAGGCCCTGCGCTAGGCCTGGAGGATATAAAGAGGTAGACATAGTCCTCTGCTCCAAGCAGTCTGGGAGATAACATATCTTCACCTTGACTGAATGTGAGGAGTGAAGGAGAAAAGAAACCAGGAGGATCCCAAAATGAACCCAGGAGTCAGAAAGAGAGTGTTCCACTTGCTCAGCATGGTAGGTGGGCTGGAACTGACTGGAGCCAGCAGGTCGGGTGGGAGGGGAGGGGAGGGAGGAAGAGTGCGGTCTGAGGCAATATGAGACAGAGTGGTGGCAGGACACACACAAGGAGACATATGTGGGTAGTCAGGGTCTACAGCACATGGAAAATGAGGCTGAGATTCTCCCTCAGCAGATATGATCAAAGCAGCAAGAGCTGCCCCCCAGAGTGGGGGCAGGGAAGATCTTAGAAGACATCAACTACAGAGAAAGAAGAGAGTGATCAGGAGAAAAAGTGATGAGGAAGACAAGAGTAGACACATCTTTCCATTTCACAAATGGAGGAAATTGAGGCCCCAGGAAGTAAAGATCGCTGCCCAGGCAACAAGGCTGTAAACCTCAGCCGGTGCCCCGAGGCGGCCTCCGATAGCTGTACCTGTGCAGTTGGGCTGAGTGCCGGCGGCAGGGCCTTCGGAGGCTCAAGGAACTGCAACTTGTCAATCTGCTTCTGCGTTGAGGCCCGGGGACCAGGGCACCAGGGCAGGGGGCCGGGAAGGGGGGCCTCCGGGGGCAGTCATCCTGGAGCCTGCGCAGCGACCTGAGCTGCTCCGGTCTCCTGTGGGCCTCCAGCAGCCTCGGCTTCTCGATGGTCCTCTTCAGCTGGAACGAGACCCTTCTCTGCCGGCCGTTCCGCTCCGCCACCCGAAGCGCGAGTCTCCGCAGGAGCTGCGGGTGCACCACCGTCTTCTGGCTTTGGACCAGGGGAGACGGCTGAGTCTCAGGGTCTGTCTGGCACCATGAATCAGATGGAACAGCGGCTGCAAGTTCTTTCTCTTCTATACGGTCTTGCTGCAGCTGCTGCTGCAAGCCGGCCGGCCAGGTCCCTTCTCTGAGTAGCCACTGCTGGTCTGAGAACGAAAAACACCCTGAGAGAAGGTCCGCCCGTCCTCCCTCCCTGGACTCAGGCACCTCTGGCCACGGCTGCACCTGCACAGAGTGAAGAGCTGGCCAGGGTGACGTGGCGGGATGAGGGCCACATGGCCCTCTGGGGCAGGAGTGCCGGGCCCCCTGACCACAGGGCAAGTGGACGAAGCCCCGGGCCTCAGCAGGGCAGCGGGCACATGCTAGGGCCAGCAGCAGAACCTGGAAAAGCACGGATGAGGGCAGTGAGGAAGGTCGCTTCCTTATTCTTGCTTCCAGCCCCCGTGTAAGAGCCTCTGGTCTCTAAAAGAGGAGAGAGAACCCCTAACACCAAAGATTCCATCATATCACAAAGAAAACAAAGGAGAGAATACAGAGGGCCAGGGCGGTGTGGAGAGATGGGAAGGGGAAGCAGGCTCCTACCGTCTTTAACCTGTTGGCTGGCACACGTCCCATCCAGTTCCCGTTCCTGTTTGGCTCTAATCTGTCCCGCTAGGATTCGCTGCCTCAAATCCCCCACGAAGCACAGGCGCTGCTGCTGAATCTGGGCCCCGCAGGGTGTCTCTCCAGCCCTTGGTGGCCTGTGGTCCTTGTCACTCTGCTCTCCCAGCGCTTTCCTGTCACAGGGGCCGGGGTTACCCGGGGGGAAATGTAAACCCAGCTCAGCAAACACCTCCACGGCCTTAGCCCCTCCCATGGAGTCCTGCATTCAATAAGGCAGAGAGGGCTTTGGACTTCTGGCAACTTGGGACACACAGGCACGGTGTCACAGGCAGCTCATGATGTCACAGTGCGGGAGGGGAGAACAGTCCTGAGACTAGCATATTCTTAGACTGTGGGTTTAGCAGAAACACAAGTTCATTTTGGTTAAGGAAAATAACCAGGAAAGAAAAGCGGCTGTTTTTAGAAAACACATTTTAGCTAAATCAAGAAACTTTGTCCTTTAAAAAAGAATAAAAAGGTATCTGCTAAAAATCTGTTGTAACTAGACTAGAGCAGAAGCTCCAGAAACACTGTGGGAATGGAAATCCTCTCCTCCATGTTCAGCGATCATGACTGCACCTCCACTCCTAAAGCAGAAACCCTCTTGATGTGGTCGTAGGAGGAGAGGGAACTCAGATGCACGCCAAGCTGTGTGTGCAGCAGGAGCCCCAGGGGAGAGCTGGTCTCCACTCAAGGGCTGTTCTCGGTGAATGAGCCCTGGATGAGGGTTCAAGAGCTTTAGACTCGACCACACCTTTCAGAGATACATGCTGACATGTTTACTGGTGAAACTGTCCAAGATTTGTTTAGATCCGTTGGGGATATAAATGAAACAAGATTAGCCATGAGTTGATCATTTGTAGAGTATTTAAAAATTTCCAATAATACAAAATTTAAAAAGGTTTTCTTGGGACTTCCCTGGTGGCACAGTGGTTAAGAACCCGCCTGCCAATGCAGGGGACATGGGTTCGAGCCCTGGCCCGGGAAGATCCCACATGCCGCGGAGCAACTAAGCCCACGTGCCACAACTATGGAGCCTGCACTCTAGAGCCCGGGAGCCACAACTACTGAAGCCAGCACGCCTAGAGCCCGTGCTCCACAACAAGAGAAGCCACCGCAGTGAGAAGCCCACGCACCCGCTAGCTGCAACTATAGAAAGCCCGTGCGCAGCAACGAAGACCCAATGCAGCCAAAAATAAATTTATTTTAAAAAAGGTTCTCTTGGCTTTCATGAGGACCCGGGCTCAATCCCTGGCACCTCCACCTAAAAAAAAAAAAAATTCTAGACTACAGTCATGCTTTTACTCTGCCACCAGGTTCTTGTGTGACCATGGATAAGTCGGAGCCTTCCTCTGAAGACTGACAGCTTCTCCCCTCATGCTAACCTCTCCCTAGGTCACACGTGACTTCTATGCAAGGGCCTCCCATGCTGTTTCCGCAGGGCCTCTCCGTCCCTGTCATTCAGGTTTCACAAAGAGCCAAATGCACGGGGGCTCCACTCCGGGCTGGGAGGGGGAGCGTCTGGGAAGGGTCAGGGTCTGCTGGAGACCGACACAAAAGCCCCAGCCAGCCTCGCTTATCCTGCCCTTGGCCCTCATTCCAGCCCCAGGAGGCCACGGCTCTCAGGCTTGGAGATTCTCTAAGTGACTTGACACTAGAAGCAGACGACAAACCATCTGAGCAGTATGCTCTGAGGGGTCCATTCCACTTCGGAGGTTTATCACTTTGTAGAGCAGAATGAAAGCAGAGGTCCCCAAACTACAGCCTTCGGGCTAAATGATGCGCTGCCTGCTTTTGTGAATCAAGTTATTGGAGCACAGCCACACGCGTGGTTTATGTATCGTCTCGAGGGCTTCCGTGCCTCACTGGCCCAGCAGAATAGCTGCGGCGAAGGCTACAGCACAACCTGGCCCTTCACAGAAAGTCTGCTGCCTCTGTCTTAGAAGAAATTAAGATTTCTTAACGTAGCCTTAGGAGGACAGTGAAGGAGGGACGGGTGGGAGAGTGAATAGATGGATGGAGGCGTGGGTGGGAGCTGACACAACAGCAGGCTCCTCTCTGGAAAGGAGGCTGGGAGGTGACTCAATCTACAGTGAGTCCAGGAATCAGGAGGGGCCCAGGTACCTGTGCGAGTGTGCTCTGGGGAAGACGGCTGCTGGCTGCTGTGGGCAAAAGGGCAACACACAAGAGTGGAAGGTACAGAAAACAGGAAAGGCGCCGTTCGTCACACATAAGGCAAAGGCCAGGGATAGCAACTGGAACAAGAAGCCGGTTAGCACCACACAAACAGAAAAAGCATTTAATGGAAAACATTTTACACATATATTTATATGTATCACGCCTGTGTCACAGCTCCAAATTGTGTCTGACCACAGACACGGCTGAATTACAAACCCGAGCCCATCAGAGTGTCTTAGACACACCCAGCTAAGATCTACAACATCAGATACAAGGGGTAGGAAGGAGATCTTTATTCTGAATTCCCTGAGAGTGTTCAGCTTCCTTCTCTGACTGTCCCCGGACCCTCAGATTTACAATCTGCTTCTCCCTAGAAGAGAGCTCCTCCACGCTTCCCCGGGAAAAGCTGTAGCCAGCCTGTCAGCTTCTACAGACCCAATACAGCTTCCTCCATAGCAGCCGCAAGCCCACAAGGAGAGGCTGTCTGGGAGGAGCCCCACAGACATGCACGTTTGTCTGAGGAGCCATACACCATCAGACTGAAAATGTCTCCTGTGCTGAGTACATCAGCCAAGTTCCCCAAAAGCATGTGAAAAAGAACAAGGCGACCTAAATGCTATATGTTGGGTAGATCACCAACGGCCAGTCTTCAGTAACCTGCGGCCAAGGACCTCTGTCCCTCTCAGATGGTGCCCTTCTCCCTGGGGGACTCCAGCATCCCCAGCTGCTGCCAGGGCTCCATCGCGCCCTCCGGCTGCTCGGCTCTGGCAGCTTCCACAGCAGAAATGCAATGGCACCTACTCGCTGAGGTGGCAGAGGTTAGGGCAGCAGCAACAGTGTCCCCCTAGAGCTTAACCTCTAGGCACTTAAGGTTAAGCTCCCAAAATTCCCAGGAGGAAAATGCCAAGAACACAGACAACAGACAGTTTTCAAGGACAAACTCTTCTCAGGTCCAGATCACTCACTGCTGCAGGGAGAAAAGGAGGCCGACAGGCCAATTTCCCCTGCTCTGGAGGCAGCTCTGGCTTCACAGGCTCCCCACCAGAGAAGCATCCCTCCAGAGAGAAAGAGGGCGGAAAGGAAACCTAGGACACGGGGAGGCTTCGGAGCCGACCCCAGCCAAGAGCATATGAGAGACCCTCATGGAGATACAAGCCCAGACGGGAAGCCCTGCTGACAACGTGCAGGGCTCCGCACACTCACTTTCTCTCCCGGCCCCTCTGCCTGCTCAGAGGCTTGAGCCCACACCACCCACTGCTGCCAGGGGCTGGCGCACACGTGCTGGCAATGGTAGCTGGGCAGGACCGGCCTGGCCCACAGGCTCCCAGAGCTGGAGCTTAAGAGCGAAGGCAGTGAGGGGGAGAGGCCTGCTTCTCCAGTCCCCCTCTGTCCTCTGCATGAAAGGGTGCATTCTTGGTGCAACTGAAAGGTCACGCCCATGCCCATGGAGCTAGAGAGCCTGAGAAGACCTTAAAAAGGCAGAAGCCCAGTGTTCTCTGGGGTGGATGGGTCCACTGGGGCAAGGTGGGAGGACAGGAAAGCAAAAGGGAGGCCACCTTCCCGGGCAGCCCCTGCCGTGAGGGCCTCCCGGCAGCGGGGCTGTGGGGTGTCGGGCACTGGGCACTGGGCAAAGTATTCCATGTGCACTCGCTCTTTCAACCTGTATCACGAGGACCCCTGGGAGGGAGACGGTAGCATCCTTACTTAGAGGTGAGCCAATAGGCTCAGAGACTCAGTAGCTTGCCTAAGGTCACACAGCTTTTCTGTCGTACAACTAGGAGGTAAGGTCGCTTTACCCAGCTCCAATGTATCTCTTCAGCATCCAAGGCTCTTTAAGTTGGAGAACCGTTCCCTGTAGACCTCTGGACTTTGGGAAAAACACATCCTCAGTGTGACTTCCCAAAGGAACTGACCTAAGACAAGGCCTCCTTTCATGACTTCACTACAAAAAGGGAGGCCACTCTGACAAACAAGAGCCCCGGCCTCAGTCCTGAGTCTACCTTGATCTTGATATGCTCCACCCTATGTCACCCCTCAGGGCCCACAGTCACCCAACACTGACCATCCTCCCTTAGGCCCTGGAGCACTGCCAGCACGTGTGCGCCAGCCCCTGGCAGCAGTGGGTGGTGGGGGCTCAAGCCTCTGGTCGTCAGCAGCCCTCCTGTGAGCACCTGCCTGCTGCTCGTACTACCTGCCTCAGAGTGCTCCTGTCCTCATCCAACATCTCACCACCGAGGTCTGCCCCAAGGCTATCCTCAGCTGCCATCAAGGCTCCTGGCCTGAGGAAAGAGCAGCAGGGGACCAAGGGCCATCAGAACCCTCCCAGGCACCCTGTGCTCATGGTGCTGGACAGCCCCCCACACCAGGGGTCGCACAGGTACCGGGTTCCCTGCTGACATTTTCTACAGGAAGTCTCCAAGGTACAAGCCACTGTGGCTTTCAGAACAGGACACCATTATTCCCAGGATCCAACCCACAAGGCATCTCGATCTGGGAGGGGGCTTCTATGCAGAAATGGATAAAGAACGACTATGAAGAAGAAAAGCAGTTCCCATGAGTCATGTAGAAAACTCGGACCCACACTCCACAGTCTCAAGGCAGGTGAAGCGAGTAGCACAGGGCAGAGCCCCAAGATATTTTCATGTTGGTCCTGGAGTTCCTGCCCCTCATGCATAGTACTGGGCCCATGGTTATGAGGAAAAGAGGCTTCTCAATCTCACAGTAACTTTAAAAACTCAGAGGAAGCCACAGTCCTGGAGCTAACTGACACACATGTGAGCTCACACACAGGCAGGCCAGAATTTAAAGGGGTTAATAGAATTTAAAGAGGTAGGTCCAAAAGCAGCAAAGATATCCACAAATACATCAGGTGTAAATCTTGTTGACAGAGGAAGGTGACCACAGGAAACATCATATGATATATACCTCTTTCAGTGATGAAGAAAGTTGCAATACCCAAGGGGAAACGAATGAAGGCCACGACCACCACCCTGCCAACCACCAGCTGAGCGGCTAGCTCAGCGTCCTCAGAACACTCGCCCACGTTGGTTCAGACCAGGCCTCATTCCGAGCTTGGCTGCTACACTCATCTCCTCCCCGCTCCATGTTGTAATGAATTAAAAAGCAAAACCAAAACGTCCCACAGCAGAACGAGCAGCTGTCTCTCACCTTTCCTTCCCAAGCAAAGGGCAAAGACCCAACCGGGAGGCAGTGACATCTCCGTCCAAATCCAGCCACTCCAGAGAGCCACTGCTACCAACAGTCTCTCCAACCTGCAGACAAGGAAGGAAGCATCATCACCCCCATCCCAACAGACCCGGACAAAGCTCGACCCCCTCCAGAAAGGAGAAGCGGGGAGGCCAGGAGCCACGTGGAAACACCAGGTGCTCACCTGCCTCCTCTGCCGAAGGACGGCGGCCTCTGCGGGGTGGTTGAATCGGAACTTCTGTGCTTTCCCCAGGGTTATAACTGCTCCTGTGGCACAGAGACCGACGCGAATTCAATGCACAGCTCGCGTTCTGAGCACATGTAACATGCAGGCCACGGTTCTGGGGCACAAAGTCCTGCCCCCACAAGTTGATAATTCAGCTGAGTCAATAAGATATGTATTCATTGGATACCGTACAACGTATATATTGAATTAATGAGATGAACAGGAGGAGCTCTGCTATTCCCAAGGAAAGCGAGATGAGCTCCAGGTGGAGTAGTCAGGGAATGCTTTGTTGAAGAGGGGTATCCAAGCTCAGCCTCAAAGGACAGACAGAATCTGAATAGATTAATAGTAGGAGTAATAGTGACAGTAATCACGATAAGGGATGTTTTCTAAGTGCCAAGAACACTGCTAAGAACATTACACAGACTAGCTCATTCAATCCTCACAACGATTTTATTATTATTCCTATTTTACAGGAAATTGAGGCTCAGAGACTTTCCCAAGGACACAGAGCTAACAAACACAGGTACTAATTTCAGAGAGTCACTCTCTACTCTGGAGCCCTGGAATTGGGGCTTGTTTATGGGAAGAGGACTGTATTAGGGAATCTTCAGATCTCTGGGTGCAGAGGCTGGGTGTTCCATCATTAAAGCCTGCCTCACTGAGTTCTCTGGGTCTGGCCCATGAGAATGGAGCTCGCTGATCACTCATCCTGGCATAAACCGGGCTGTAGGGGGCCCTACCTTGGGTCAGACGGCAGGAGGCGGTGACCTCCCGGCCATTGACTGTGCAGCGGGCCCCGCGGGCAGGACGCAGAATGACGACCCCACAGGCGCTGGTGATAGTGCAGTGGTCTCTCTCGATCCACTGACCCTGCAGGACTACAGAAGGGGGCGGGGGTCACTTGGGTGGAGGCACAGCCCAGAGAAACACCTCCTCCAGTCTTCTGATGAGATCAGAATCCACATCTGGAAGATCTCACATCATGACAGGAGAGGAAGAGCCACCCCCTGAAACCACCCAGACCTGGATCATCCCACCGTGTGGGTCTCCTCCTATCATGTTCCAGACCCACAACCTGTCAGGGAAAGAGGAGCGGCCCCTCAGACCTCAAAGATTCCTTCCTCTCAGAGCACCATCACGTTCCTCTGAAGAAACCCATCCAGCATGGATACCTGCCACAGAGCATCGGACCCATATGCTCTGTCACTCACCAATGTCCTGTTCCTGGTCTGAGTCAATCCTTCCTATTTTTGTTGTCCCCTCCTAAAGGGAAAAACAAAGCCATTTTAATGAGAATAAAAACGGATGCAGCCCTGCCCCCAAAGGAGAGCCCACCTGTTTGAGCGTCATCACCGTCCTCCCATGCCCACCCCAGCCTTTTCACACCACTTCTCAGCTTTGCTCCAGGATGTTCTGACTGCTCTGCCCACTCACGCTGCAGCCCAGGAAGCCCCTTAGATGGTGGGGTCAGAAAAATGCACGACTAAGCAGCACCAGCTTTTTGCAAAGTCCAACTAGGGCTGGCCAGCTCCTTTCTGTCCCATAGCCTGGAGTTAGGCCGTCAGAGCTTCTCTAGTCTGGGGAAGTGGGCACATGGGTATAGCTTTCTCCCGGGGCTTAAGGTTAATGTGGTCCAAGTTTGGTCCAGTCAGTCTCAAAGAGACATGCCTTCTAGGATGATGTATGGAAGCACAGGATTTTTACCTTCTTGGTCCGCAGATGAAGTTTAACAGACACCAGATTCTAAGAAGAGTAAAGCACAAAAAAGAAGCACAAAAAAGAGAAAAGCACATCTAGAATCAAAAAAGACTGGAAGAGAGTACAAGAGAGGAGGGGGAAACTGGAGTTACTATCAATGAATCACTGGGTTAGTAGAAGACAAGGCCTTTGGCCCTTGGACTATAACAATGCAGTTTAAGACCACATAGCTCTGTTTGAGGAAGGCAGCAACACGGCAACAGAGATGCGAGTTTAGATATGTATTTATCTTTTCTTTTTTAAAGTTTATTTATTTATTTTTGGCTGCATTGGGTCTTCGTTGCTGTGCACGGGCTTTCTCTAGCTGTGGAGAGCGAGGGACTACTGTTTGTTGCGGTGCGCGGGCTTCTCATTGCGGTGGCTTCTCTTGTTGTGGAGCATGGGCTCTAGGCACGCGGGCTCAGTGGTTGTGGCTGGAGGGCTCTAGAGCGCAGGTTCAGTAGTTTTAGCGCACGGGCTTAGCTGCTCTGCGGCATGTGGGATCTTCCTGGACCAGGGCTCGAACCCGTGTCCCCTGCGTTGGCAGGCGGATTCTTAACCACTGCGCCACCAGGGAAGCCCAAGATATGTATTTATCATTTACATTTAACTTTTCCCTGTGTCCCGGGCACTGCGCCAAGTGCTTTACAGATAGCTCTCATTTAATCCTCTAACAACCCAGAACGTAGGTATTACGATCAGGAATCTGAAGCTGACAGGGGATAAGCTGCCCAGGGAGCCCACCCACTAAGTAGGACAACCCTGGCTAGCATTCAGGTCTCTCCAGGTCCTGTGCCCACGTGTTTCCAACCTCGCCAAACCACCTGCCCGGTGACTGATGTTTTTGAAGTGACTGGAAAGTTCTGCACTAGGCTTCACTATCAGCAGCCAGAAAGGAGGGCCCTGTAGCTCTCCCAAAATCGCCTGAGGAGAAAGACCCCTGGAAGGAATGAACAAGGCTCTGGCTCCCCCCGCACACCCACAACCAGCCAGAGCCCAGGCTTTTCCTCTCAGCCACTGAAGATCACACGATCCAACGGATGCCGGTCTCCAGACACCACCATCCAGAATCGAGGGAGGGGGGTCAAGACCACTCTCAGGGGTTCAAGGTCAGCCCTGATGATGAGGCACATTCCTCCCAAAGGAATAAAGGCCACAGCACATCCCAACTTCTACATCTGCAGAGCAGAAACTACCCCAAAATGTGCTGGCATCTCATTTAACATGGGCTGAACTGGCGCCTGTGCCTGCTGCCCCTCTGCCTCTTTATGCCTGTTTATTGGGAGGGGCAGCAGCACAAAGGCAGTTATGAGATGAAGTCCAGGATATCAGTAACCTGCTCCACCCTCCCTTCCTGCTGCCCGCTCCCCACCTAAGGTGCTTCCCAAGGTGACTCAGGCAAACAGTTCCCAGGCCACTGCGAGGGACTAGTTCTGGGTCTGGAACCAAGTTAGCAAATAAAAACAGAGAATCTTGATTGACTACTGTTACACTACTACCCAAACCAGGATCTAAACAAACAAAAAGGGGGCAAATGGGTACAAAACCTGCAGAAATGCCATGATTAGAAGTAGCCTGAAATCCTGTTTCCCCAGGTTCATGTCCAGAACATGAGGGAGGGAGTGACCCCCAGTGCACTGACTTGGCAAGGACACCAGCACTCCAGCATCGTCCATCTCCCGCCTCCAACTCAATCTCCCCATCATCCTTCAACCCTCTGTGGCTACCCTAAGCTCTGCCACTTGACGTCTAACTTCATCCACTCACTCCACCTCCAATCAATATATCAGATCAGTTCTACTCAAATACTGAGTATTTTAATCCATCTGGTCTCTCCTTGACCTCCAACCTCTCCCCATGGTTCTGACAAATGGAACGATTGATAGCCTTTGGTGTTCAGATTTGTTATTAAGGTAACAGATACTTCTGCCTGGGGCATTTTCACTGAGATGATTTATACTGTGTCAAAAAAAGAAGCTACTTTAACCTTCTGTCTGGGAGGCTCAGTCTCTGACAACTTCCCTGAGGGCTTATCCTCAGAACACAGACTTTCTAAATGTGTGAGACGTGCCGACATCTTCCCACCACATGTACTGCAGCAATAGCAATCTGACTTCTCCAGGGATGACAGCAGCGTCACACATCCCCATAAACTCTGTTCCTTTTAAATGTCAGTTTAACGTGCTGGGGACAATTATCAAAATGAAGATTGGATTTTCAATGAGCATAGGGATTTGGGCCATGTAAAGTATGTTCAGCCAACCATGGGGACTGTCCTTCTATAGTAGGACACTTTTGATGAGGACAGGATATGAGATTACATGGGTCACTAACCCTCAAAACACTTCATTCAGAAGTGAGGCCCTGGCCTCCAGGTGACAAAGAACGAGGGCAGCGAGGTCTTTGTGGAAGGCCTTCACAACACTCTATTTTCTGTGGGTGGCTGCATGTCACGCCCTGGTCACCCCTCACCCCCCAGCTCTCTAGACTCCTGCATGCTTTCTTGAAGCTTCCTAAATCTACTCCCTCTTTCCTCTCTTCTTTCCCAGGCAAACCTAGTAATGGAGAAGGGGGGTTGAATGAAGTGGGAAAGTACGGGAAGGGAACTGTTTCAGATCTTTTGATCCCTTTAGCCTCTGAAAGCCGTCTGTGAGCAGCCTGTATTTGCGGAGAGCGCTCAGGAGTGCCGCCGGAATTTCGAGGTTAGGATTTCACCTCCACGACTGCACTCCTGTGCTTCAGGAAGCCGGATAAGGAATACAAGCATTATTCTTACTTTAAAACAAGGAAATTTAGGCATAGAGAACAAAAGTAAGAGAGACAGTAGCAGCAGCTGAACACCAAATGATTGTTCTGATTACTAGTCTTCTGCTGTATTCATACAAAAACAAAACATCAGTTGGTTGGCAGGCCCAGTTTCCTGAGGGCACACCTGAGGGCAGCTCTGCGGCTTTCTTCGATGCTGCCGGCTTTTCCCTCCCTGACCTCTGGGGCCAACGGCTTAAGGAGAGAGGGGGGTGCGCCCGCCCGCTCACCTTGAGGTGATAGAGCACGACACCTGTGCTGAGCACATCGTCCTCCAAGGCCATCAGGTGTGGCAGGCTGGAGTCGATGACCAGCCCAGCCCTCCTCCTGTTGATGTCCACTCTGTAATGTTCCACGAGGGCCTTCCACTCGTTCCACTTACGGGCCCAGTCTTTAGTCAGCTGGTCAATCTGAGGAGACAGAGGAGGTGGTCTTGGACACTCAGTACAGGGAGCAGATGAACGGTCCAGCGCCATCTGGCCCGATTCCTCACGGCATCACTTCCTCACTTTCCTCCCTGTGACTATTCAAGGCCGCACATGGGCCCTTGCACCTCTGTGAGCTCTCTCTGTTTTCTAAGTTTTCCTCAAAAAGCAACTGTTACTTTTATAAATAGAAACTCAAAAATGTTATTTTTAAAATTTTCTGCAATGAGGATGTATTGTTTTTATAAAAAAAAAAGCACCATAAATGTTATTTTTAACAATTATTTGGGGACTTCCCTGCTGGCGCAGTGGTTAAGAATCCACCTGCTGGGCTTCCCTGGTGGCGCAGTGGTTGAGAGTCCAACCCAACTCAGCCAAAAATAAATTAATTAATTTTAAAAAGTTAGTTGGGATTTGAGGCACATATCTATTGATATGTTTAAATTCACCTTTCCACCCCCCTCCTATGTGATCCATACTGGGAGTCCTCTTGTGAACTTCTTTCCCAAGGTGCAGCACCTTGAGTTCTAATATAAGCTTGTATGCACCTCAAACACCAACAAAGCACCAAGACGAGTCTCCCCAGGGAGAGTGAAGACTATGAAACTAGTCTGAACTACCACACAATAAAAAAATAACAACAGTAATAACTAATGTTATTAAACGCTGAGGGCGGCGGGTGGTGTAAATTGGGAGATTGGGATTGACATACATAATACACACTACTATACATAAAATAGATAACTAATAAGGACCTACTGTACAGCACAGGGAACTCTATTCAGTACTCTGTAGTGGCCTATATGGGAAAAGAATCTAAAAAAGAGCGGATATATGTATATGTATAACTGATTCACTTTGCTGTACGGCAGAAACTAACACAACATTGTAAATCAACTATACTCCAATAAAAATTAATTTAAAAAAACACTGAGAGATTATGGATCAGGAACAGAGTTTTAAAAATAAACACACCGGGGCTTCCCTGGTGGCGCAGTGGTTGAGAGTCCACCTGCCGATGCAGGGCACACGGGTTTGTGCCCCGGTCCGGGAAGATCCCACATGCGGCTGGGCCCGTGAGCCATGGCCACTGAGCCTGCGCGTCCGGAGCCTGTGCTCCGCAACGGGAGAGGCCACAACAGTGAGAGGTCCGCATACCACACACACAAAAAAATAATAATAATAAAAAAAATAAACACACCAAGGCTTCGAGGCCTTAAGCTAAGCCCACTTGGGAAACATGAAGGAACAATGTTGAATATAGGGTCCTTTTTATTTCTTACAGTGGAAATTGTTATCAAGGCAGGAAGCTTCTTTTGGGAGTGGAAGAACTGAGGAAGACCAGGAAAAGGAACTGGATTCAGCTAAGTCCTTCTCTCATAAAGAGAAAACTTAAGAAAAAAACAATCATGCCAAGTTTAGGTACAAGTATTTTATGACTCTAGAAACATTCTTTTTTTTGGCTGCCCTATGCAGCTTGTTGGATCTTAGTCCCCCGACTAGGGGTTGAACCTGCACCCCAGCAGTGGAAGCACAGAGTTCTAACCACTGGACCGCCAGGGAATTCCCGAAACATTCTTTTTAATGTTATAATCATTGAGTTGAAGTTTGAAAACTACAGGGTACCCGTGAAGGGCTGGGTTGGATTGGGCCCTGGCAGAGGTAGGTGGCAGGGCACATCCCCCTGGAGGCGCTGCAGAGGACACCTCCCCTCTGGCCAGCCTTCATCACCCACTGCTACCTGCCTAAGGTTGTAAGACTAGCAAGCGGCAGGTTCAAGTCCAGGTCTGCCGGCCTGTATAAAGTAAAAATGCTAATGTGCCTGGAATGAACCAAAAGTCAGACCATATAGCTAAATACAGAATTTTTGAGAAACTTCTGGATATGTGAAGTAGTCCAAAAGTTTAGTTTGGGTAACAAAATATTGACATAGCCAGGATACTTTAAGAACATGTAAGGATGATGCAGTAGAGTACTGGAAATGGGGACATTTGTTTGCAAGACCTAAATCTAACCTGTCACCAAATAATGCCTGCTACTTCTTCCTTTTAAATGTCGCTGGGGGACTTCCCTGGTGGTCCAGTGGTTAAGACTCTGTGCTCCCAATGCAGGGGGCACGGATTCGATCCCTGATCAGGGAACTAAGATCCTGCATGCCGTGTGGCACGGCCAAAAAAAACAAAGTAAAAAGAAAAACTTAACACAAGTGACTTTTTAAAAAAAAGTCTCTGGGAATCACCATTTGATTCAATCTCCCAAAATGTCCTCACCCTCATGGGGTCACAACAACAGTCTCTTTCCTTGTTGATCTCTCTGCTTCCAGCCCTCAATCCATTCTACATGCAACTGTCATATTAATTTCCCCAATATACTCCTTTATCATGTCACTAACTGGGTTCAAGAAGCTGTGAGTAACCCTGTTCATGTCAAGTTCAAACCTCCTGAACTGGACCTCTCCTCCCCTACCCTCCGCTCCTCTCTACCGGGAGCACATATCCTAGCCAGCTTCGCTGCCCTCACACCCCGTGTGTCCACGTGTCTCACACCAGCCCTTCTCTCACTTCCGTGGCTTTGCTTCTGTTATCCCTCCCTCACCCCAATACCTCTGCCCATCTCCCTATCTAACAGACCCTATCCATCCTCCAAGGTCTAGTTCAAGTTCTCTGCCTTCCAACTGCAGCACCGAGGCTGGCCCTGAATATTCCAAGCCACATTTGATTTCTTCCTTCCTAAGCTCTTTATGTCTAACTCACCTAAGTTATTTCATTTAATCATTCTCTAAATGTGCTTCCAACTAGACTGCAAGCCATCTTAGGGCAGGGACTTCTTTGTATCTCCTGCAGCATTGTGCTGAGCACCTAGTTGATGTTCAATGAATACATGTCATTGATTTACTTATTTACTAGAAAATAATTTTTTTCCTAGGCTACTGTCACTATCTGAAGGGAGCTATCATGATCCCCTGTGAAAACAAAGCAGAGTCAGAAAGCCAGTCACCAGCCCTATGACAAACACATCCCCCAACTCAAGGCTCAATGGAGACAAAGGCTGTCTCTATATAGAACCTCTCTGTCCTGGTGGGGGAGCAGTTCTGGCCCAGGAATGATGGAGGGAGGTCAGATCTGTTTCCAAGGTGATGTGAAGCACAACTGAGTCTCCCCAACAGACCCACCTTCAATTCATTTTGGAGAGCCAGCTCCTTCAGATTTTCATCCTTTCCCTCATTCAATGAATGGAAGTTTCTCTGCACAAAGAGAGAGATGTGCTTCATGGGTCCCACCCTCACTCTTGTGAAGGAAAAGATGCAGATAAAGGAAAGACTTTATCGTTAAAATCAGAAACAAATCAGAAGCCTAAGTATTTGGGCTCAGATTGATACAAAGAAGGAGAATTCAAGGAATTTTTTCTGGAGGGCCCCATTCCCCATATCTGCCCACATACAGACAAGGGCCATTCAGGAAAATGCCCTTTGGACAGCAGAGAGGACACAGTGAGAGGGTGCCCACCCCATCTGAAACTACACAGGTAATCAGAGTAATCACCATCCTATCTCTGGCCTCTGCTCTACAAGCATCACCTGACTGAGAACACAATGCAGCAGGGCTCAGATACCCTGCAGAAGAGAAGGGGCTCTGGAGGACAGAAAAGTCCTGACTGCCCACATACCAGCTCAAAGCTCAGCAGCATGGCTTTCAGTCTTCCAATCTCTTCCCTGAGTTCTCTGATCAACTTCACGTTTGCATCCTGAAACACAGAGAACTCGGTCACCACTAATTGATATCAGGCCCCGAATGGCTGTGAGATGCTACTCGCAATTAGCCTGGAAGAAGCGAATTACTCCTTTGGAGTAACTTCTAGGGCAGTTTTTTCAAAGTGTGGTCCCAGGATCAGCAGCAACTTCACCTAAGAACTTGTGAGAAATGCAAATTCTGTGGACCACCTCCACTCCCGCAATGCCCCAACACCTATTAATCAGAAACTCTTGAGGGCTGGACCTACCTGTGATCTAACAAACCCTCCAGGTGATTCTGATACACACTAAAGTTTGAGAATCACTGCCTAGAGCAGGAGGTCAGGTAGGTAATATAATACAAATGCCAGAGCATGTAAGGTGCTAATCTTCCTGTATTGAGTGTGACTAAACTTAGTACCTGACAAATTACATTGCCCTTTATTTTTTTTTAAGTCTTTATTGAATTTGTTACAGTATTGCTTCTGTTTTCTGTTTTGGTTTTTCAGCAGCAAGGCATGTGGGATCTTAGCTCCCCGACCAGGGATCGAACCCACACCCATGCATTGGAAGGCGAAGTCTTAAGCACTGGACCACAGGGAAGTCCTTACACTGCCCTTTAAAACAGTCCATAAATGGGCTGTATGTGGGCCACCCATTTGTGATCCCTGCCCTGGAACTTTTCACCGAAACTGCAAAGTAGATGAGGAACTTTTGGAATATTCTCATTATTAATTCAGCTTTCAAGACTAAAGGATTCCTCATATGCAACTTTTACCCAAAACAGAGACGGCACTGCAATTTGCATATGAAAAAAGGCACAGAGCAACATAAACTTGGAATAAAGGCAGTAAACACAGACACTTTTAAATGATCTTTCCTCGAGTGGCAACAGTATACAAGGGCTCTTAAGACCAATGGGCCTTAGATAAACATCTAAAATAAATTATTCAAAAAAGACAACTGAATGAAGCCAGTTGAGATATGAGAGACCGGTATGACACTGAAAGAAAGAATTTCACTCCCTCGGCATTTGGAGAACAAGTCTGGCAGCTGGGGTGAGTACAAAGAGAAGGAAATCAAATGAGAGGAAAAAAGGAGAACTTGGAGTAAACTGCTGTACCAGACCAGGACTTCAAATGAAGGTCTCACCTCATTTACCCGTGGCTTGTTGATGATGTTTTTGGCGTTGGATGCATATCTCAACGTGCTCATGGTCTCACTGTAGCTAGTGTGTGCAGGAGACACGGCTGGGGTAGAAGGAGAAGGTTAAAACACACGCCAAGCCTTTCCAACCCAGCCCATGACCACTGGCCTTGCTGCCGTCGCCCAGGCTGTCTGAGACCCTTGATGAAATGGGCGGCAGTGGCAGAGCACCAGTCTCAACACAGAACCAGCTCCGGCAGCCTACTCACTGGCAACCATGATGGTTCTGGAGTTGCCTCCGAGGCTGTCCTTCAGCAGCCAGGTCAACACAGAGTCCCGGTAGGGGATGTAAGACTGCCTCTGGGAAGGTCCTGCTCCACTGCTGGTCCTGGAAGGAGAGCTAGGGATCCCACTGTCACTACCATCGCTCACTGTGCTGCCAAGGCTCTGGCAGCTGTTGAATACCTGAGAGTTCTGGGCTTAAAAGACAAAAAATAATAAAAGTGGAAGAAAAAAAAGGAATTACGAAACAAATGCATTAAAACAAAGCAATGGTTGGAGAAGGCAGACTTAGCATCACACTTCCTAATCCCTTTCTGCATATGACTGGATGCTTTAAGTGTGGTCCCTGAATTAGACTCTGGACTCAAGAGATGGAATATTTAAGCCAAACAATTTTGTAGTCTCCCTTCTTTTTGGAATGAGAGTGGTAGGATGATGGTCACATTGTGTTCAAAAACTACAAATATCAATTTTTCATGCCCAAAGCCAGAAGGTAAACTTTATCAGAAAGAACCTTTTTAGTATCTACTCCATTTTGACAAAATGAAAACATATTGAGTTATTTTTCAAAGTCTCCCCTCCCACTCTGATAATCCAGGCTACCGTCAAAATACCTAAGGTGGAGATGACAATCCCCAGAGTCACAAGAGACTTGTTGATATTGGCTCCTTCAGTAATCCGGTCCTTACAGTAACTGGGATCTGCTCTTTCACTAAAACACAGTGGATGAAAAGAGAAACGAAAGTGAACAAGAAGACACTATCCTTATAATGCTGTTGAAAAACACTATCCATTATGTTGCATTTTGTGTAAAAGATCCACATAATAAATTCCTTAGAATTCAGTTCCAGAAAAAAATCTTACCATCATGTAACAAACTGGCATTCTTCTGCTTCTCAGGCAATAAAAATCAAACAATTCATTACATTTGGCTGCCAGAGCATTCTGAGTTAATACTTATTCACAGTAATGATACCAACATAGTTTTCTGGTATATACAATTCCCCTTTTGTTTTAATTTCACATATTAATGGCTTTATGCTGTGTCATTAATGGTTTCAAATTCCTTATTTAAGTAAATGTGAAATATTAAAAATTCACACTTCCAGTTGGCTGATACAATTTCTCCAGAAAGCACTTAAGCTTTTAAGGGAGTGGTGTACCATATTAATTATTTAGCAGTTTTAAAATAAGAAAATACGCCTTATTTCATGTTACACTTTTTTCTGACCACATTATTCCTGAAAGTTTCTTCTTTCTGGATATGTAAATGAGTACAATTCATATTTCCTTTTAATACTTAAAAGGCAGTATCTTCTCCCCAATGCCACAGTATTTTTTAAAGCTTTTTTTTTTTTTTTTTTTAAGAAATGTGTAGAACTGAATAAAATCAATATTAGGTCAAAGGAAAAAAGCACGCTAACTCAGTCCCCTCTACTTAGAGCACTGGTTTTCAATCTTGGCTATACACTGCCAGCACTCCCTCTGACTCCACTAATAATCTGATTTATTTGATCTGAGTTTCAACCTAGGCATTGGGAGCTCTAAAAGGTCCAGGTGATTTTAATGGGCAGCTAAGATTGAGAACCCCTAACATAAAATTTTTTAGCCCTCGGAAAACTACAGTTTCTTAACCTAGCATTCAAACAATTTGTTTCTTCTGTAATCTTCTCAGGATGACTGAAATGTGTAAAAGGTGGGGAAAAGTTTATTCCCCGTAAAATGAGCAAGAACAAGGTCATTGTCAGGGGAGTAATTCCACTTGGCTTTGAGATCCTAATTACCTGCCTGCTAGGTCCACAAGGTTGATCTTGCTAGCAATTTCAGTGGGGAGGTGGTTCTCCGGGATTGCCTAAAGGGAGAAAAGATATTTAAAGCTTGTCACTTGGAACAATATGTTGTTTTTTTCCCATGACACCCTCCTAACCAAGGTGATATTCGGATTTTTAGCCCACTCACTCAAGAAATCTGTATTCTAATGTGTTCTGAACCAGATGAGCTCTCAATATCTGACAATCAGTAAGCCCTGAGTCCTGCCATCATTAAAAATGTGAGCAAAACTTCCATAGGGTAGGTGGGCAACCCCCCACAAAGTCTCCTTAGCACGGTTTACCGGGTAAATGCTCAACTCTTCTCCAGGAGGCTCTGACCCAACAGTAGAGATCCATAGCAGGTTTGGAGGGGTGGATGATGGGGCTTTGTCTCTTGTTAACCTGAGTCACAGCCTGTTAACTTGCTGGGCAGGACTCTGCCTCTCTCTGTTCTATCCAGAGGCATCCAGCCCTCAAGAGCAAAACAATCTTTCCTTTTTTTAAAACAATTCAATAGGGGGTTTTTGTTGTTGTTGCTTCATTTTAATGTTGTGCATCCATCACTAAAATCCAGTTTTAAAATATTTCCAATAACTCCCCAAATTCCGAGTCTGTTTGCAATCAATCTCCATTGCCGTCTCCAGCCCTAGGTCACCACTCAATTTTCTATCTCTATAGATTTGTCTTCTCAGGATATTTCACACAGATGAGTCATACAATGTCTGGCTTCTTTCACTGTGCATAATTATTTTGAGATTCATCCAGGTTGAGGCATGTGTCAAAAGTTCAATTTTATTGCTGAGTAGTATTCCAGTCTATGAATGTACCATGGTTTATCTATTCACCTCTTTTTTTTTTTTTTTTTTTTTTGGGACGGTTGCGGAGCACAGGCTCCGGACGCACAGGCTCAGAGGCCATGGCTCACAGGCCCAGCCACTCCGCAGCATGTGAGATCTTCCCGGAACGGGGCACAAACCCGCGTCCCCTGCATCGGCAGGTGGACCCTCAACCACTGTGTCACCAGGGAAGCCCTCTATTCAACTCTTGATGGACATTTGGGTTGTTTCCAGCTTTGAGCAATTACAAATAAAGCTGCTATGAATATCTGTGTACAAGTCTTTGTATGGACATATGACTTCTTTTCTCTTGGGAAAATACCTAGTGCAATGGCTGAATCATATGGTAGGTATATGTTTAATTTTAAAGAAACTATTAAATTCTTTTTCAAAGTTGTTGTACCAGTAGTATAGTGTATGAGAACTCCAGCTCCTACAATCTTGCCAATATTTAGTATAATAATTCTTTTTAATTTTAGCTATTTTAAAAGTTGAGTAGTGATAGTTCATTTGGTGTTAACTTGCATTCCTCTAATAATTAATGATGTTTGCATCTTTTCAAGTGCTTAATTGCCATCTGTATATTTTCTCTAGTTAAGTATCAGTTCAAAATTTCTAACCATTTTTTTGAGTTGTTTTATTATTGAGTTTAGAGAGTTCTGTATATATTCTGGATACAAGTCTTTTATCCGACATATGTTTTACAAATAAATTCTCCCTGTGGCTTTTCTTTTTATTCTCTTAATAGTGTCTTTTGAAGAGCAGTAGTTTTAAATTTTGACCAATTCCAAATTTCAATTTGTTCTTTTGTTCAATTTGTGTTTTTAGTGCCATATCTAAAAAAACTTTGCCTAATCCAAGGTCACAAATGTTCTCCCATGTTATTTTCTATGAGTTTAATTGTTTTAGGTTTCACATTAGTGCCTACAACCCAGTTTGAGTTAATTTTTGAATAAAGTGTACACTAAAGACTTTCAACAAATTTGGCAATTGTTTTTGGCCATTATTTTTCAATTTTTTCTTATGCCTATTTTCTCTTCTTTCTTTCTGGGATTCCCATTACACTTATGTTGACACACCTGATGTCCCACAGGTCTGTGCAGCTCTGTTCATTTTCCTTCAGTTACTCTTCTTCAAATTGGATGATTTCTATTTGTCTATCTTCAACTTCACTAATTCTTCTGCCATCTCAAATCAGCGCTTGAGTCCCATTAGTGATTTTTTCATTTCTGTTATTGTACATTTCCAGAATTCCCCCTTTTACAATAATTTCTATCATTTTAGTGAAATTCCCTAGAGTCATTATCATCATGTTTTCCTTTAATTCTTTAAAACATGGTTTCCTTCAGCTCTTGGAACATATTTATATTAGTTGCTTGGAAGTCTTTGTATGCTGAATCCAACATGTGGAGCCCTTACAGTTGCTTTTTTTTTTTTAATTAATTAATTTATTTTTGGCTGCTTTGGATCTTTGCTGCTGCACGCGGGCTTTCTCTAGTTGTAGTAAGCAGGGACTACTCCTCATTGTGGTGCGCAGGCTTCTCATTGCAGTGGCTTCTCTTGTTGCGGAGCACGGGCTCTAGGCAGGCGGGCTTCAGTAGTTGTGGCACACAGGCTCCGTAGTTGTGGATCACCGACTCTAGAGTGCAGGCTCAGTAGTTGTGGCACATGGGCCGAGTTGTTCTGTGGCATGTAGGATCTTCCCAGACCAGGGCTCGAACCCATGTCCCCTGCATTAGCAGGCGGATTCTTAACCACTGAGCCACCAGGGAAGTCCCTACTTTTTAATTTTAATGTTTATTTTCATTTTAAATGCCCAGACTGATCATATAGATATTAAAGTACTTTGAAATGTTAAAAGTAAAATGTAGGTCAAAGATATTTTGATTAGTCTTTATGAAATGCCTCTACACTTTCTGAGTATGTAGCTTAGTAGACTGTGTGTAGGTCCTACTTATAATGTTAGGTCATATCAGGGAACCTATAAAGGGAAAGGCAGGAAGAAAGAAAAAGAAATAGGAAGACAGGAAATCAGTCAAAAGGGACAATGAAAGGAAGAAATCTAAGAAAATATAAGTGGTAACCAACCTGCGTATAGTAGATAGTGAAGATGGCATGGGATCTGCTGCTGGCCTCATGAACATGGGTTGCTGCTGTGATTCTGTGTATATAAGGGAAGAAAATTAGGACAAGGATTGTTTATGCATGGTGATCTTTAAGGATCCATGGGGAACACAAGAGATGTTAGTGCTGAGGTTCACAAGTGAGGATCATGAAACACACGTTATTTAGTCTGTTATTGTTAGGAGAGTGGCCCCAAGAGGGCAGGAGCAGTGCTCTAGGTCTTGATATCTGAGAATAAAAGCGAGTGTAGCTTCATATTAAACCACAATTAGAACTTTTTTTAAGCAATAGAAGTTAAAAATCAGAGTTGAAAGCGTGATACTAAAGAGTCATCAACCTGTAAGAATATCCCTAAAACAGACCCATTTAAATAAGACAAATGGATGTAGAGAGCTTGCTGGAGAAGAAGGCTCAAAGACAGAGAAAGTAAGTCATGATTAAACACAGAATATTAATCTTATAGTGCCAGAAAGGGCTAAAATGAGATCTTGAATTACATGAACATCATGCTTAAGCCAGGTAGAATTCATAGGCTCCCTGAAAGATTCATTCCAATCTTGACCCTTAAAGTCAAAGGAGTCTTCCCTTCATCTAAATCTAAGTCAATCTTGCCTCAGTTTAAGACCAACTCATTGACTTCTGTTCTCAGAGGAGTTACAGAATTGAAGAAAAGAGTCAAAACCTAGAGGCTGATTTATTCAAGGATAAGAAGGACAAGGTGAGGCCTGACACTTAAAGATCAAGGAGCTCAGGGTACCCTGAAGACATGAAGCAAGTGTCTCCAGAATAGTTCCATGAAAGCCAAGGTATAGAATGTGAAATTTAAATTTCTTCCTTTATGTTCAATTAACTCAGACGTGTTATTAATAGGGTACGTAGAAGACTCTAAATTCCCCCAATTTTTTTTCAGGTAAAAAAGGCTATTTTGGGGGTGTAAAATAACATTCTGGGTATTTCATAGTAACTAAAAATAGAGTATTATCACAATTTACAATAGGTTTCAGGAGAGTCAATAGTATTTCATAGCAGATTCAAAACAGTCTTTTTTTTTTTTAATTCAAAACAGTCTTTTTTTGAGTAACCTTTACAGTACGCAAAACTAGAAGAAAAATGGTTTTCTGAAACATTTTAAACTATATATAAACTATATTCAAGTATATCACCTCTATTAAGGAGAGGACAGTGCAGGCAAGAATCTGTTCTTTGATGAAAAACAGCAGAAGTCGTGTATTATAAGACAAAGCATAGAGTAATATTCTGGGCTTACTGCCTAATATTATTATACCCAAAACAAACTCCAGCTTCACCACTAGTGAGAAGAGCACTAAATCTCAGCCACTGCCCCCTACACTGGGTACACTTCTGTTCTGAGAAAGGCCTGCTGATTGTGGATGTGGGGAGCTGCAGAGAGAATATACACTGTGAAGGGGGATGAGAACACAGGAAATAAGAATGAGACTGAAAGAATGACAAGGACAAACAAACCTGTTACCTGTTTGCTATTCCCTCCGCCAAGAGCTGAATTACTTGCTTATAGCTGGTAACTACGTGTTGAGATAAACCTATCCAATTTGCAAGGAGGAAAAAAGAAATTAAAATTTTTTGGCAAAGTTTAACCTTTTCCTGTAGGTAATTAAATTTATCATCCTATTTCATATCAGTTGACAGACAAGAATGAGGGAACAACTTAATTCAGATAATAAATTAAGTCAACAAATATTTATTGGAAGCCTACTGTCAGGCATTGTGACAGTCTCTCTGGGAACATAGGTCTCTGCCCACACAGACATTATAGTCTAGAATTCATGTAGCGGTTATGCTAACAACAATGAAAAGAATAGCAATAACAATTACTTACAATTTTGCTATATAGGTTATAAGAAAAGTTCTCATAAATTACCTCATTTGGCCCTCACAAAATTCCTGAGGCAGACAAGGGCTACGTGCCCCACAAAATGGCGGACTCGGTTTGACATACAAACCATACAGTACACATGTCCTTATCCTCCTAGTTTACAATCATGAGAAATTTTATGATACAAAATAATATGGCCAAGTGCCACAGGACTAGAAAGATAATAAATGCTGAGGAGATCAGAGGAGTGGTCAGGGAAAGCTCCATGGAGGAAGTGAGACTTGAATTTAGCCACTGGAGAATGGGCAGGCTTTAGATAGGTAAAGAGAGCTTAAGGGCATGAAAGTAAATCTTTATGGCTGGTTCCCCACCAAGTCAAAAAAGGCCTTCACAACTGTGCTAGAGAATCTCTGTATTAGAGATTCAGGAACCAAAGTAAATTTATGGGCTCATAGCCGAATACATTTACACTAAAAATTAGCAAAGTAACTTGAACACTGACTGGATTTTTTTACATTAAGGAATTATTACTATTATTTAGATGTGATAATAGTTTTGGGTATGATTTTTAAAAAAGACATTCCTTATCTTTTAGGGCTACATACTAAAATATTTATAGATGAATTGTTGTGACATCTGGAATTTGCCTCAGAATAATATAGAATGTGGACAGGAATGTGGACAGGGCAGAATTTGCCAAGGGTTATTGGGTTACTGTGAACATGGGGGTACATTATACTAGTCTATTTTTGTTCAAAATTCTCTATAATAAAAAGAATTTTAAAAATTTAACCAAGGATAGGGACTTTCCTGGTGGTTCAGTGGGTAAGATTCTGTGCGCGTTTGATCCTTGGGTCAGGGAACTAGATCCCACATGCATGCCGCAACCAAGAGTTCGTATGCCGCAACTAAGAAGTCTGCATGTCACAACTAAGAAGTCCACATGCCGCAACTAAAAGATCCTGCATGCCTCAACAAAGATCCTGTGTGCTGCAACTAAGACCCGGCGCAGCCAAAAAAAAATAAAAATAAAAAAGTAACCAAGGATAGAGACCTTCTGCTTTCTGTAATGGCAAATTACATAATATAAACCAACCCTTCTGCTAAAGACTATTAGAAACAGCTGGACAAAATATAAAAGATATCAGTGTGAAGGCACAGAGGGATGATGAGACAGTGAAAAATTTCCAGGCTATATACTGGGGGAGGATGGAAGTCCAGAGAGATAAGGCCGGCATTTGGGGACGCTTCTCCTCTGAGAGCATTTGCCAAACCTTGAGGAGAAGTGGCTGACAGCAGTTCTCTTGACAAACTCACAGGTCTAGGGAGACACAGACTGCAGTCCACAGCCCACCTGGAGTGGGCCCTATGGTACCCCACCTCTTTGGGTTGGAAACCCAAAGGGTTAAAACACAGGAATAAGGTTGAATTAGAAGTAAATAGCCTCTGAAGAGATTACAGCTCAGCTTTGAACATTCTCAGTCCTTAAATTGGACTGATGTGATTCTGAATCACTAATGTGTGCAGGAACCTGGCACAAATAAATAAAAGTCTTCTGTACTGGCAGATATCACTGTTCTAGACTTACAAATGACTTCTATAAGCAATTTAGCAAATACTGTCTGGCACAAAATTATAACAAACCAGACACATAAGTAGACCTGACAACATAAATGAAAACCAGCAAAAATAATAGGGAATAGAAAGAGACCTAAGAAAGATCCAGATACTGGAGTTACAGTAACTTTAAAGTAACTGTGCTTACTATTTTCAAGGGGCTAAAGACAAGATTATAAAATCTCAGAGAAAATTGGAAACTATAATAAAAAGATCAAATGTAGATTTGGGAAGTAAGAACTACTGTAAGTGAAAAAAAGAACTCAGTATCTAAGTTTAACAGCAGGTTAGACATAGCTTAAAAAACAATTAGTGAGGGCTTCCCTGGTGGTGAAGTGGTTAAGAACCTGCCTGCCAACGCAGGGGACACAGGCTCGAGCCCTGGTCCGGGAAGATCCCACATGCCGTGGAGCAACTAAGCCCATGTGCCACAACTACTGAGCCTGCACTCTAGAGCCTGCGAGCCAGAACTACTGAGCCCACGTGCCACAACTACTGAAGCCCGCACACTTAGAGCCCGTGCTCCACAACAAGAGAAGCCACTGCAACAAGAAGCCCGCACACTGCAACCAAGAGTAGCACCCGCTCGCTGCAACTAGAGAAAGCCCATGCGCAGCAACGAACACCCAATGCAGCCAAAAATAAATAAATAAAATAAATAAATTTATAAAAAAGTAAAAAAAACAATTAGTGAACAGGAACATATGTCAGAAACATACAACCAAAATAAAGCACAGAGAGCCAAAAGATACAAAGCATTATATAAGAGAGGGTAAGATCATAAAGTATATATAACACACCTGTAATTGGAGCTCCAAAAGGAGAGAGTGGGGTAAAAGCAATGTTAGAAGTAATGGCTTAGAAATGTCTGCAAAAAAAGATATAAAACCACAGATTCAGGAAGCCTGACACAATTAAAAAAAAAAAATCTATCCCTCGGCACTTCATGCTAAACCGTTAAAAGCCAAAGACAAAGAGAAAAACCTTAAAGGAATTATTAAGATAACATCTCAACAGAAACAATGGAAGGCAGAAGTCAGTGGAATAATTTTTAATTGCTGAAAGAAAATAACCACCAACTTAAAATTCTACACTTAGTGAACTTCTCCTTTAAGAATAAACAAGAAATAAAGTTATTTTCAATCAACTGAAAACCAAGACAATTTGTAAACAGCAGACCCACACTAGAGGAAATACTAAAGATTATTTTTTAGCTGAAGGAAAATACCAGACAGAAGGTAGGAGATTTAAAAAAAAGTTTAGACCACAATATTAGACTTTGATAAGTCAATGACCCATGCTGTAATCTCTACAATGACTACTAAAATAATAATAAGACAATGTGTAAACAGTAAGCTAAAAGAGGAGAAATATGGGATAATTTTAAAAATTAACCAACTCAAAAATCATGAAAGTAGAGAAAAAGGAACATAAAACAATGTAAAGAGAAAACACAATGTAACAGAATTAAACCCAAATAAAATTAATAATTATATTAATAAACAGACCAAAATATGCTTGAAGTATGCTCAAATTACAAGACCAAAATTGTGATGCTAGATAAAACAAAGCAAAAGCCAAATATTTTATTAAAAAAAAAAAAAACACATCTAAAACATATGGCTATAGAAAGGGAGAAAGTATAAAAAAGATTAAAACGCCAACACTAACCAAAAGAAAGCTACAGTAGTTATAGTAATTCCTGACAAAGTAGAGTAGACGTCACGGCAAAGCATTATTAGAGATAAAGAGGGATCCTTCAAAACAATAGAAGCATTCATCAAGAAGATTTAATAATTCTAATTTTGTATGCACATAATAATAAAGTCTCAAAATATATAAAACAAAAATTGCTGGGATTAAAAGGAGAAAAAGACATTCATAGTCATAACAGGAAATTTTAACTAGCCTTTCTTATTATCTCATAAAACAAGCAAAAAAAAAATCAATAGGGTTATAGAAGATTTAAGCAACGCAAATAACAAACTTGACAAATAGTATTATATAAATGCTACACCCAACTACTGCATAATTATTTTTAAGAACACATGGAAAATTTACAAAACTTAGCCATATGCTAGGCCACAAACCAAATTGTTATACATATATATATTTTAAATGAAATCAAATAGAGAGTGTTCTTTGAATGCCATTCTATTAAACTAGATACCTATAATAAAATAGAACTATAAAATCTCCAAATATTTGAAAATTAAGAAATGCAATTCTAAATAACCCATGGGTCAAAAAAGAAATCATTATGAAAATTACATACAATTTTAAACTAAACAATGATAAAAATACTACACATTAAAATGTGTGCAGTGCAGCTAAAGTTATATTTACAGAAAAATTTATAGCTGTAAATAAATATATTAGGAAAGAAAAAAGGATGAAAATCGACAAGCTAAGCATCTACTTACAAAGGTTAAAAAATCAGCAAATTAGACTCAAGGAAAGGATGAATAAAATAACAAAAATATGAACAAAAATTAATAAATACAAAATAAACTTACAGTAGAGGGAAGCCACAAAACCAAAAGTTAATTTTTTGAAAAGACAAATAAAATTAATAAGTCCTTAAATTGAACAAGAAAAGAGAGACAAGGGATAGATAACCAGTTAGGAATGAAAAAAGAGATCCTACATTGAAAGAGTCATCTTACACATAAAGCGTAAGAGGATATTACTCTTTATGCAGATACATGTCTTACATTTAGAGGAAGTGGATATTTTAGAAAAATACAATTTACCAAAATTTGGTGCAATAAAAAATAGAATATTTGAAAGAAATCAAATCTATAATCTTAAACCTTCTCATCAAAAAATCCTCCAGACTCAGAAGGCTTTGCCAGCAAATTCCACCAAATATTTAAGGAGGAATAACCCCAATCTTACAAGAAGTCTTTCAGAAAATAGAAAGAGGCAGCATCTCTCAACTCATTTTAGGAAACAAACATAACCTTTACACTTAACCCTGATGAAGGAAAATGGAGAATCAGAGAAGGATAAAGAAGAGAAGAGGAGGAGGAAGAAAAACAGGACAAGGAAGATGATGATTAGAGGAGAATTTCACTCTTGAACATACATGCAACAACTCCCAACAAAACACTGGAAATCCAAATTCCGCAATATATACAAAGGAAAATATATCACAGGTAACTTGGGCCTATGCTAGGAATGCAAGACTGCTATAGTCTTGCATTCACCTTATTAACAGGAGAAAGGACACAAATCAGTGTAATTCACCTTATTAACAGGAGAAAGGACACAAATCATACAATATAGACAAGCATATATAAAGCAAATATTAAAAAAAAATTCAGGGACTTCCCTGGTGGTCCAGTGGTTAAGAATCCGCCTTCCAATGCAGGGGATGGGGGTTCAATCCCTGGTCAGGGAACTAAGATCCCACATGCCGCGGGGCAACTAAGTCTGTGTGCTGCAACTACTGAGCCCACGTGCCACAACTAGAGAGCCTGCATGCTGCAACTACAGAGCCCACATGCCATAGCTACAGAGCCCACGTGCTCTGGAGCCCACGTGCCACAACTAGAGAGAAGCCCATGTACCACAACAAAGAGCCCAGCTGCTGCAACGGAAGATCCTGCATGCCACAACTAAGACCTGACGCAGCCAAAATAAATAAATAAGTATTTTTTTTTAATTCAATAGCTGTTTATGTTTTTTAAAAAAATTCCTAGAACCCCTTCCATTTCCATTTCGTGAACAATTTAGTCCTAAAGTCCTTACGTGGAGCAGAGCAAGGCAGGCAACCACGTCAGGGTGAAGAGCCTGAGAAGAATAAGGAGGGCGTCCCCGCAGAGGGGAGGCCTGGCGTGAGAGTGGGGTGAGGAGGGGACGACACGGGTGGCAGCCCAGCACAGAAAGTCAGAGCCTGGCGGGCTGAGCAGAGCGTCCCCACGGAGGCAGCCCAGTGCAGGGCATGGGAGCCCGGGGAAGGTGAGCAGGCTACCCATGTGTGGGGGCAGCCTGCCGTGAGAAGTCAGAGGCCCAACAAGGAGAGAAAGGCATCCCCACAGAGGGATTGGCAGCGGAACAAGATTTCTAAGTTGGTGTGAGGAGGTGGCCCAGCAAAAGAATACCAAGACCAAGAGGGGTATGGAAGGTACCTGCACAGCGAGGGGTGGGGAAAGGCAGCCCTGCACGGAGGGCTAGAATGCAGGCATGGTGAGCATGGCTTCCTGTGGTGAGAGGCACAGCCAGGTGAGGCGGGCATCCACATAAGAGAGAGGACAGCAATGACGAGACTAATTACACATGGGGGTGGAGGGACCGATCAAAGAAGCATTTCCACCTTTGGATAAAGGAATTACAAATCTGGAAAGGGAGAAATCCAGAATGAACCCTGCTGTGTTGGACTGCAGTTGGAAGTACTGGTGTGAACATATATTAGCTCCGTCCACTCAGAAGGACTAGGAGTTGCAGCATCTCAAAAGCAATGAGCATACCTAGCACTTAGATCTTGGCTTCCAAAAACTTTTCTCCAATAAAAAGGACCAGATTACATACAGAATGGATAAACAACAAGGTCCTACTGTCTAGCACAGGGAACTATATTCAATATCCTGAGATAAACCAAAATGGAAAAGAATATTAAAAAAAGAATGTATATATACGTATAGCTGAAGCACTTTGCTGTACAGCAGAAATTAACACAACATTGTAAATCAACTATACTACAAATAAAAAAAAAAAAAAAGAAGAACCAGGGCTCCTGGGAGAAACGGCTGATTCAAAGACTGAGGCAGGGAAAGCAGATGAACCTCGAACATCTCCTGTCAGAAAGCAAGGAAGTGCTCAAAGAATGATGGTGATATGCCAAAATGTCACAGGAACACACCTGAAGTGGATTCCATTGGCTAAATCTGGAATAATTGGAGCATCAAAATAAAAAATAGTAGCAACAGAAGGCGACTCATTCAATAAAATAAGAAACCATGAGTCTATGCCAACATAAATTAATAAATAAACTGAAAGTCAGATGAGGATAGGACACACACATGGTTTCACAGGACCGCACCCACAAAAACCACTTGTTGATTACAAAAGGGAAACAGCAATTTCAGAGTGAAGAAGCCTGGCAGATATGACCTTAAGTGAGGAAATTAAAAATATAAGTAATGGGACATATCAAAACTGTGCACCACTTAATGGTATCAAGTTCATGACAGTCAAGAGAGACCAAGGAGCCTTCCAGACTGGAGAACACTAGAGAGACACCCTAACCAAAGGCAACCCTTAACTCTCAAATGGACAATTACTGGGACAATTAGTGAAACTTAAATGGGTTCTAAGGATCAGATGGTAGTAATGCATCAAAGTTAATTTCCTGATTTGGATGGTTGTGTTGTAACTATACAGGAGAACATTCTTGTTTGAAAGAAAAACACCCTAAAATAATCAGGGGGTAAGGGTCATTAGGTTGGCAATTTACTCTCAAATGGTTCAAGTAAAAAAGTTCTTTAGGGACTTCCCTGGTGGCACAGTGGTTAAGAATCCACCTGCCAATGCAGGGAACATGGGTTCGAACCCTGGTCGGGGAAGATCCCACATGCCGCGGAGCAACTAAGCCCATGCGCCAGAACTGCTGAGCCTGCGCTCGAGAGCCTGTGAGCCACAACTACTGAACCCTTGTGCCACAACTACTGAAGTGTGCACGCCTAGAGCCCATGCTCCGCAACAAGAGAAGCCACCGCAGTGAGAAGCCCGTGCACCGCGACAAAGAGTAGCCCCCGCTCGCCGCAACTAGAGAAAGCCCGCGCACAGCAACGAAGACCCAATGCAGCCAAAAATTTTTTAAATGTAAAAATAAATAAATAAAAGTAAAAATAAAAAAATGTTATTTATACTATATTTGCAACTTTTTCAAAAGTTTGTTTCAAAATTAAAAAATAAAAACTCTTGGGCTTCCCTGGTGGCGCACTGGTTGAGAGTCCGCCTGCCGATGCAGGGGACACAGGTTCATGCCCCGGTCCGGGAGGATCCCACATGCCGCGGAGCGGCTGGGCCCGTGAGCCATGGCCGCTGGGCCTGCGTGTCCGGAGCCTGTGCTCCGCAATGGGAGAGGCCACAACAGTGAGAGGCCCGCATACCACAAAAAACAAAACAGTACCACAAAAAAGAGAATTCCCTTAACCTGCTAAGGCAGTGCTTCTCAAAGGTGCTGCACAGACTGGAGCCAGTTCTCAAACAGTTACTGATGTGCGATGAGACAGGTACAGAAACCTTTACAACAATATTACAAATTTTATATCTTTTGAATCTAATAAAGAAGAATTTAGGCTTATAACTAAGATGTCTTTTTCTTTTTTATTCTAGTAATTCATCTTTATTTTATCAAAGCATTTGTTTGCCGTGGCTTGGAAATTTTTTTAAAAACCGGTCCTTCCTCACAGATAGTTTGAGAAGTGTGTGATAAAGAGTATCTATTAACAACAAATGTTACTGCAAACACCATAGTAAAATGTTGAAGCTTTCCCCTGGGAACAAAACTAAATACTGTTACCACTCTTATTTCATATGGTACTAGAGGTCCTAGTCAGTGTAGAAAGGCAAGGAAAAAAAGATGTACAAATTAAAAAAACAAACACACAAAAATACTCCTGTTATGTGCAGAATGAGTATAAAGAAAATACAAAATAATTTTTTTCAGAGTCCCAACTACCCTCTTCCAACAACCTCCTGCTTTGTACCCATCCCTGTATATGAAGATAAAGACCAAAGCAAAAATATGATAGTGTCTTTGTCTCACTTAAATATCACTTTAGACCCTGTAACCATTGGACTTTTACGTGTGCTTTGGGCAGGGCCCTGTACATTTCAGATTTCAACTTAATCTGTCATCTAATTCATAAACTTTAATGAAAAATAAGAGGCTACCCCTTTTCTTTTCTTGGATTTAGGCAGCTATCAAGTTCAGGCTTATAGTTCTAAACTGGAACTACAAGTTCTTTAAAGGCCTTGTATCTTTCATATTTCCCCATGGCAACCTGAATAGTATAGGCATCCAGCAAGTACTCAATAAATTCCTGTAGAATTGGTTTCAAAGCAGAAACCACTTTCTGCTTTGGAATCGTATTCACAGAATATATGAGCCGAAGATAGAGACAGATAGACAGACAGACTGGCAGGTAATATAAACACTAAATGAATAAAGAAAGCAAACATTTTTAAAAATAAAAAGTTTGCTGTAATGCCATCAGAGGGTAGTAATGGGAATAAGTTCAGAGTGACTGTTTAGGGTCTCGGCTTCCAAGGCTGGCTCTATACTATGTGAGCTCATGGCTCCTTTACTAGGAAATAAGAGAAATGTCCACCTGTATTTGTAATGATTTGAGAAAGTCCAGACCAACTTTAAGAAACATGTAACCCAAAGGACCTAAGAGACTTTTTGCTGGTTTAGAATTATTTCTTACCAAGCATCCTTCCTCTCCACAAGGGTTCACTCATGAAGGTATCCAAAAGAGCCCTGAGATTTAAGTCTGATCCTGTTGCTGGGTATATGACCCAAGCTGTACCACCCTGCGTGAATTCTCAGGGTTTCAGGTACTATGCCAATCAAAGAACCTATGATCATAGGTCTCCTCCCTCCATGTACAGGATTCTGTCCCATTCTTCTCTTCCAGTCCTAGAAAAGGTTCCCAGTTCCAACCCTGCCCGAACCGGCTGTGCAACTTTGGGAACATCCCTTAACTTCTTCCAGACTTCATTTCATCTTCTGTGCAACGAAGACATCGGGACTACATCTGAGGTCTCCTCTAGTTACTCCCCCTACCCGCCCCCCACACCCAAAAAGCACATTAAGATAAAAATAAAATATGAGAAACTGTGGCACCACTGCATCCACTCATGGTCTGCCTTCAAATTACTGTTTTACACAGAAATATATATCCACAGAGTTTTACAGAGGAATCTCCAACTGGCTCCTAGCAAAGTAAACAGTATTTTCATCATTGCTTCCAGGTTGCCAATTACAATGGAACATTTGGGAAAAGACTCAGCAGAATCAGTGACTGGCACACCTACTGAGTCAGCCATTAGCCATGCCCTGATCAGACAAGAGACCAGCTCTTGATCTTTCATGTCCCTCTCCTTGTCAAGATTTAAACAAGCTTCCCCCACAAAAGAACCCAACAGTTTCTACTTAATAGCAAGATTCAGCCTAATGGAATAAGACAGATGGAACCAAACACCAAGTATCAGTGCTTGATGAGGAAGCAGCAAGTAGACCCTGCTCCATGTCTGACATCTCCCCTTGTCCCTGACTATCACCACCACTGGAACAGAAAGTGCCCCGAAAAGGAGACTGGATGACCTGGGAATCAGTCCCAGCCCTGCTGGACCTGGCACCACAGACCCAGCCCTATTCCATGTCACTTTCCCCCTCACTCCCCATGCTTTAGACACACTGGCCCCCTTGACACCACCAAGCCCTTCACTCAGGGCTCTAGCCCATGCCGCTCCCTCAACCTGAAACACTCTTCCTCTTGCTATGCCATTCTTCACACAACTGGCTCCTGTATCCACTCCAGGTTCAGCTTAAAATGTTACCTCCTCAGGGAAGCTTTCCTGACCACACTATGCAGATGGGTTGCCTACACCACCTAGTGTTCTTTGCCATCACTGTATCTATTTATCTTTTTATTAGCCTTTATTACAACTGTAAGTAGTGCTTGTTTTCTGACTCACCCCCACAATAGTATAACTTTGCCTGGGAGGGCAAGACTGCCTTTTCTACTTATTGGTACCTATTTGGCATCTAATACCAGTAGCTGGCACATAGTAAGTATTCATTATACGTTTGTTGAATGAATCAGCAACCGTCAGGAGAGCTTCCTAGGCTTCAGTTTAGTCTCAGACCTCCAGGACCACAGTGGCTCACCTTGTACATAGGGCCCCATCTCTGGGTGCTCCCTGACCCGCAGATTATAGGTCTTTTTTTGATCAGACTGTTTCAGCAGATCCCGCACTCGTTCATTATAGATTTCCAGGAAGCTAGAGACATGTAGAAAAAGGCATATAATTAGATCTTGAAAAAATGTGGGAAAAACACTAAGCCAAGAATCAGAAGGTCCTAGTTCTAGTTCTACCTCTGACAGTCTAAGACCTTGGTCACGCCAGGTTTCCCCCTTGAGTCTCGTTCTGCATGTGTACAATAGGGTTTTGAGCATTGGCTGTCATTACTCCACAGTTTCAGGTTTACAGTGTCAGTGCTGATTCAAGTTTAGCCTTCAAGAGGCTATTTCAGCCATGGGTTTAGGCTGCCACCAGCCTGTGCCTCGATCAGGCCCCCATAGCATAGAGTCTACAAGCATGTTTCTTGAAGTGGTTTTCAAATGTGATCTTTGAGCTCTATTATTCACTGACGGCATCTCAAGGGCCATGCTGAGCAACATGGGAAGCTAAGTGAGAAGGGTCTGCTCCCCACCCCTAATTTAAATAGCAGAATTCTCATTTTACCTGTCTTATACACTGGGATTCTGTTTAAGATATGCTGTCTTATTGGTATCTACTGGCATTTTATGCCTTTTTAAAATAATAACACAGCTACAATTCTTAATTAAAATCAGTAAATATTCTGTTAAATAAGAAAGCAGACTTCTCACAGAAAGGTCTTCCTCACTGGAACACAGATGCTTGCCTGTGGAGCCAGCAGTCAGAAAAAAAGGCTCCAGTTCAAAGCTGCTCTCTGCAAACTCTTCTTATTAAATTTTTCTCCTTAATCTTCTCATATTTGGACACAGGAACTCCAGATATCTCTTAGAATAGTGGTTCCCAGATTTCATGGACAACAGAACACCTAACATATATGTATATGTTTATACACATAGAGGTTTACAAATTTTTACTTTATAAACTTAAAAAATGTAAAAATAGTGTTCACAATCATTTAATTTTAAAAACATATAGTTGGGCTTCCCTGGTGGGGCAGCGGTTAAGAATCCGCCTGCCAATACAGGGGACACGGGTTCAAGCCCTGGTCCGGGAAGATCCCACATGCCGCGGAGCAACTACTGAGCCTGTGCTCTAGAGCCCGTGAGCCACAACTACTGAAGCCTGCGCACCTGGAGCCTGTGCTCCACAACGAGAAGCCACCGCAATGAGAAGCTCGTGCACTGCAATGAAGAGTAGCCCCTGCTCGCTGCAACTAGAGAAAGACCGCACACAGCAACAAAGACCCAACGTAGCCAAAAATAAATAAGTAAATAAATAAATTTATAAAAAACAGAAAAACCCCAGACAGTTATTCTTTTTAGGGTAATGAAAATGTTATGTAATTAGATAGTGATGATGGTTGAACAACCTTGTAAATATAAAAAAAAAAATCATTGAAATATATTCTTTAAAAGTGTGAATTTTATGGTATGTGAATTATGTCTCATGTTTTTTTTTTGTTTGTTTTGTTTTGTTTTTGCGGTACGCGGGCCTTTGACCGCTGTGGCCTCTCCCGTTGTGGAGCACAGGCTCCGGACGCACAGGCCCAGCGGCCATGGCCCACGGGCCCAGCCGCTCTGCGGCACGCGGGATCCTCCTGGACCGGGGCACGAATCCGCGTGCCCCGCATCGGCAGGCGGACTCTCAACCACTGCGCCACCAGGAAAGCCCTGTCTCATGTTTTTAAACAATGACATTGAACACCAAAAACAAAAGCAAAAAAGAATACAGAGAATTAAGGGCAATTGGTAACCTTCCGCCAACATTTACAGTTCAGACTGGTTAAAACGTCACATTGGGGTGACGTTCTATTCCTAGCACTAGTCTAGGAACTAGAGTTTGGGAACTACTGACCTGGAGAACAACCCAGGAGGGGCTGGAACAGAAATCCCAAAAGCTAGCATGAAACTGTACAGAAAATAAAGGAAAGGAAACCAGCTAGCCAGGGGAAGCTGGTCCACAGGAGACGCCAGCTTGTTAAGCCTGAGGATAGGAACTAAGTTTCCTACAACCTAAAACCTAAGTAAGTTTTTCATCTTGTACTGCAAGATATTTCTGCTGTGGCTTTTCTCCATTCCTCTGGGAGACTATGGAAGTGGAGAGGACAGCTCTGGAGTGGAAACAGAAACACTTCAGGCCACAGAGACAGACAGGTTCTTACCTTACTTTTATTCTGCAGGAGGAAGGCAGTGGGGCACAGTTTTCCTCCCTGACAAAGAGACCCTGCACAAACCAGAGGATTGGAGTTTCACTGAAGGGAGTGTACAAAGAAGACCTACTTTGAGGGGATCCAATCAAAAGAGAGTCTATACCTCACATATCCGTGGTGTCAGCCCAACAGAGGCCTGGAGAACAGAAGAGAAGAAAGCATTACTGTTCACTCACGGTGATGCTCTCCCCGCAACACCCAGGGCCCACCCTCAGCAGGGATGGGCTCCTTGTGCTAGCCTCTTCACTTCAGGCAGTTTCCCCGGCGGTATGTGGAAGACTCTATTTGCCAGTGCTGTCAGGAGACTCTCATGGGAGGAATGTACCAGATGAGAGGCAGATCACCGCCGTAAGAAGGAAGAGAGAAGAAGCTAGCAAACCCAGGTACATACTTTCATGCAGAGAAGGTTACATCCTTCTTGGATGAATTCACTTTACCATGGTGGTCCCTCCCAGAACCCTATCTCCTAACCCTGCACACACAGGAGGACTAGAGTACATGGATGTTCAAATCACACATTTAGAGAGAAGCGGCTTCTTTTTTCATCTTGGATCCAGTGCTAACTTATACTCAGGTTAAGCGCTTTACATCCCTGGGTTATTGGGAATTTTCTTCTTTTAATTTAAAATCTATAAAATCAGGCTAAACATGGACGTAGTAAGCAATGATCTGGGCCCACGGCAGCAGGGATAATCTTTCAGGAGGAACAACGTCCTAGAGAATGTCCCTGTGTGGTGTTATTTGTCACCTGCCCTACCAGTTCATCTCACCAGGGTACTTCTAAGCCTAAAACAAAGAGGTATTCTTAAGGAACTCTACCCTCCCAATTTTCCATGATAAAAGAAGGCTCTCATAAGTCCTACACACTTTTGAAAGCTCCCATCCCAGTAGCTGGTTCTCCTGCTTCTTTCTGAACACTCAGATCGAACACACACATAGCCCCATATCCACATGGCCTTAGCCAGCACTTAACACTCAGTCTGGGACTTGTCTACACCAAAGGTGTTAAAAAGCTACAGGTGATGAACTTGGAAATGATATGAGAAACTCAGAAGGACTGACAAGGTCTGTGTCATCAAAGGGAATTGTAAAATTCTAAGATTCTTCAGGGTGTAATAAAGAGGGGCTAATTATCCAAAGTTTACCTTTCAATTAAAGTGCTGAGAAACATTCTTTTTTTTAACTTTTTATTTTATAAAAAGTTATATAGCTGATTAACAATATTGTGTGAGTTCCAGGTGTACAGCAGAGTGATTCAGTTATAGATATACATGTATCTATTCTTTTTCAAATTCTTTTCCCATTTAGGTTGTTACATAATACTGAGCAGAGTTCCCTGTGCTATACAGTAGGTCCTTGTTGGTTATCCATTTTAAATATAGCACTGTGTACATGTCAATCCCAAACTCCCTAACTATCCCTCACCCCACCCTTCCCCCGCTGGTAACCATAAATTTGTTCTCTAAGTCTGTGAGTCTGAAGAAACACATTCTTAATATAGAATAGGACCCGTTAAATATTACTGAAGTTGACTGACTATGAAACTCACATCCTCTCTCAGTGGCAAGGACAATGCAAGATTCAGGCTTCCTGTGGCTTTAGGAAGATACTGCATTCCAATCCCAATACTCACTGGGGTGCCCAGCATGGTGTATGTCTTCCCAGAGCCTGTCTGCCCATAGGCAAAAAGGCATATGTTGTAGCCTTTGGCAGCTCCAGACAGTACTTCAGTCCCCAAATCCTGGAACACCTATAACAATAAAAATAGAGAGCATGTCACTCTGGTCCTTCTTCCCACAGCATTTTGTAAATTATTTTTTAACCTAAAATAATATAAAATGTTTCAAACATCCATGACTATAAATTCCCCACTGTTTTATGAGAATCAATTCAGTTTCAAAAAAAGATTGCTGACTGCCACCGCTTCTGAGCAGAAGATGGCTGTGCCTCCCACATATGCTGATCTTGGCAAATCTGCCAGGGATGTCTTCACCAAGGCCTATGGATTTGGCTTAATAAAACTTGATTTGAAAACAAAATCTGAGAATGGACTGGAATTTACAGGTTCAGCCAACACCGAGACCACCAAAGTGACGGGCAGTCTGGAAAGCAAGTACAGATGGACCAAATATGGTCTAACGTTTACGCAGAAATGGAACACTGACAACGCACGGAGATTACCATGGAAGATCAGCTTGCATGTGGCCTGAAGCTGACCTTCGATTCATCCTTCTCACCAAACACTGGGGGAAAAAAAATGCTAAAATCAAGACAGGGTTCAAGTGGGAACATATCAACCTGGGTTGTGATGTCGATTTCAACATTGCCGGGCCTTCCATCCGGGGTGCTCTGGTGCTGCGTTATGAGGGCTGGCTGGCTGGCTACCAGGTGAATTTTGAGACCGCAAAGTCTTGAGTGAGCCAGAGCAACTTTGCGATTGGCTACAAGATGGATGAGTTCCAGCTTCACACTAATGTAAATGATGGGACAGAGTCTGGCGGCTCCATTTATCAGAAAGTGAACAAGTTGAAGACTGCTGTTAATCTGGCCTGGATAGCAGGAAACAGTAACACTCACTTCAGAATAACAGCAAAGTACCAGATCGACCCTGATGCCTGCTTCTTGGCTAAAGTGAATAGCTCCAGCCTGATACGATATACTCAGACCCTAAAGCCAGGTATCAAACTGACACTGTCAGCTCTGCTGGATGGCAAGAATGTCAACGCTGGTGGCCACAAGCTTGGTCTGGGACTGGAGTTTCAAGCATAAATGAATACTGTACAATCATTTAATTTTAAACTATTTTGCAGCATAGCTACCTTCAGAATTTAGCGTACCTTTTAATGTTGTATGTCTGGGATGAAAGTATCGCTAAATATCATGTTAGACTTCCAGGTTAAAGATGATTCAGCTTTAGGGTGTTACCCTTGCAGAGGTACAGAAGAAACCCAATTTCACAAAAGGTCCTTTCAGCTGTAGACTTGAGGGGGAGCTTGCTGGCCCCTCTAGAGATGTCAGGTTTCTTTTTTACCTAGAAATGGCTGCAAGTGGAAGTTGGTAATTTGCAGGCACTTTGTAATTTGTAAATTCATATTGAGTAAATGAATGAAATTGTGACTTCCTGAGAACTGAGCCTTAGTTTCCTACCCTGGTTGAGGAGAGACTCTTTGATGGTGTATACAAACTCATCTGAAAGGGACTTTTTTAGGCAAGGACTTTTTCCACCTCAATCCATCACCTCTTTTACACCAAAAAGTAGTCTGCGGGGCGTGGTTGCTGTTTCTTTTGTGCCATTTTGGGGTGGAGAAGGCGGTTGTGATGAAGCCAATAATTCAGGACTTAATAGTGTTTTTTCTCATGTTGTGTTTTTTCGCCCTTGCACCAGAGTATGAAATAGCTTCTAAAGAGCTCCAGCTGCAAGCTGGGAAGTCTCTGTAACTGTAATCACATGGGGACAACACTCAGAATCTAAACTGAACTTCTGTTGTATTCTCGCCACTCAGTTTATTTTTTAGCAGTTTAATGGGTACGTTTTAGAGTCTTCCATTTTGTATGGAATTAGTTCCTCCCCTTCAAATGCTATAATTAACATCACTTAAAAATAAAACTTGAGGGCTTCCCTGGTGGCGCAGTGGTTGAGAGCCCGCCTACCGATGCAGGGGACACGTGTTCATGCCCCGGTCCGGGAGGATCCCACATGCCACGGAGCGGCTGGGCCCGTGAGCCATGGCCGTTGGGCCTGCGCGTCTGGAGCCTGTGCTCCGCAGCGGGAGGGGCCACAGCAGTGAGAGGCCCGCGTACCGCAAAAAAAAAAAAAAAAAAAATTGAATAAAATATTGAAACCTTAAAAAAAAAAGATTGCTAAGGAAAATTCATTCATTTAGTCAGTCAAATATTTTTCAAAGTGCTTACTATATGCCAGGCCCAAGGCTAGACATTAAAGACACAAAATTGATATATATGGTCCCTAACCTTAAGGCAAAAAGAGTCTGGGAGAAAGGCAAAGACACGCAAGCAAATTAGTAAAGAAAAACCATGTACATTAATTCTTTTTCCTTCCCATTACCAAAAAAAAAAAAAAAAAAAGTTTAATATGGTTAATCAGGTAAAGCTACAATGAAATACTGCCCAGTAACAATTCACACAAATTCAGGGTCTCAAGACACCACACTGAGAATCAGTTAAGCCCAGAAGTTAGGGAGGAGTTTTCCCTATGGGGCCCTTTTCTACATGCTGCCTCTTCAGACTGATCCTAACAGCTGACTGCTTCCACTGTCACTTATCTCTGTAGTGGTCAGCTTTAATGAATCAGAAACAGCCAGAGGTCCTCCTATGAAAACCCCTATACTTTGTGTAGTGTCTGAAAGTCCTGTTGGACTCTGTCAGGCAGACCCCAGGCTCAGGACAAAACAGCCTGGCTTATGGGGAAGGCATAGCTTCCAGCTGAACCAGTCCTCAGCAGAATGCCACATAGACATCTACATACACAGCTGGTATGGTGGGCATTTACCCTTTGTATGGCTGCTACTCAGCATCCAAATACTCTTCCTACCTGAGGGGGGAACCTGATTGTGTCAGTCTTGGTTGGAAGCAGGGCCCAACCCTCCCCGACGGAAGCCAAATAGTCCAGGAAACCCTCTCCACCTCCTGGTGGCTAGAACACGAACATGTGAAATGAGGCCCACCAACTAGGTGCTTGCACTTGAATTTTCAAAGAATGACACAAAAACAAAGGAATAAATTCTCCTTGTTGGCATCGAGAGTCCATCAGTACTACATCCTGAACACACGAGTGCCAAGTGTGGTGCTCAAATCAGACTATTCTGTGATATGGCTTTGCCTGGCTTCCCTGCTACCTAGGGCCCCATGGTTTCCTGCTCATTTTTCTACTTTCCCTTAAATTCTGTGAATCTCCTGATACGGTTCCAAATTGGTTCCAAATTGGAATGCTGTTCTTATGGTTCATAGCTGTGGGACCATACAAATTTGTATGGTCCCACAAAATTTTACTTAAAATTTGTAAGCCTCAGTTTCTTTCCCAGTAAAGTGGATATTTTGTAACTATATCACAGGTTTGTTGTGAAGATTAAGTGAGATAACACACGTAACTAGGGACCACGGGAACGAAGATAGCAGTTGCTGACCTAAGACTATACTACCCTATTGTGTTTTAGTAGCTATAGTTATGCTTCTTGACCAATGAACTATTTATGTTTTGTTTGTTTTCTAGTGCTTCTAATATTCAGGCATAGGGCCAAAATAACCCAGGGAGTGGTAAAAGATTTGGACCTTGGACCATTCCCACCCCCTTCCCCAATCTCCCTCCCAGCTGTGTACTCGCCATTCATTCACCTCTATATTAGCAAAACTGAAAATTGGGCAGAGTTTTCTTTGCCTCCTGACATCTGTCTTGGTAAAATTCCCAGGGACTGAAGGAAGGAGAGGTTATTTCTCTTCACCAGACCATTTGAGTTGGCTGCCACCCATTTACTAGTTGGAAATGTTCCCCAAAACTCAACCTTTCTTTCTAGTGCTCCAGAAGAAAATGGAAACAAAGGTGCAGACAGAGCAAGGCCACATCTAGTGAAAGTGTTATTTCTTCCCACCACTCACACAGCAGAGCAGAATGAGCTCAGGGGACTGTAAAGGAAGACAACAGAATGTTACTCCGCCCATGTCTTTATCCAAATTCAAATAATCACCTGGAGCTTTTATGTAAAACATCTTTGAAGATACCATTTTCACTCAACAGTAAAAGATGTCAACAAGAAAAACTAGTAGGCTCCAAATGTGGAACTGGTAGAAAGTTCAGATTCCATTCTTCAAGAACTGTGAGGCTTAGCTCATCATAAATTCTAGGAAAAACCACAGCCCTAAATAGAGCACAACAGAGCCAGATGACACCATGGTTCACTCTGACTGTGGTATTATAATGAAGCAGATGGAAACAGCTCAATATGAATACCAAGAACAGTTTGAAGGCTAAAATAAATCACCAAAAGGCAATCTAAAGCTAGAGGGTCCAGTTCAGGAGGAGAGATGAGCAGTGTAACTTTATTTTTTCTGGAATATAAATAGAAGAAAGCATTCAACAGACAGGTTAATTTTATGTGACACAGCACTTCCAGTCTTTTTAAGGATGTGCTAAATAGGGGATAGTCTACTGGATGTTTCTGTACTGGGACTCACAACACCTGAAGCCCAAACCAAAATCCCTAGCAATACTCATTTCCTAAGGGCAACTGAAACTAGGAACCAGAATTTTTGATGTTCAACATCATATGTCATTAGGGTTGCAAATTAAAACAAGGAGATACCAGACACACCTGTTAGAATGGCCAAAATCCAACAAACTGACAATACCAAATGCTGACAAGGATATGGAGCAACAGGAAATCTCATTCATTGTTGATGGGAATGCAGAATGGTACAGACACTTTGGAAGACATTTTGCCAGTTTTTTGTGTTTTTATTTATAAAATAAAAATATTATTCTTTTTTCTTTTAACATCTTAATTGGAGTAAAATTGCTTTACAATGGTGTGTTAGTTTCTGCTTTATAACAAAGTGAATCATTTATACATATACATATGTTCCCATATCTCCTCCCTCTTGCGTCTCCCTCCCACCCCCCCTTTCCCACCCCTCTAAGTGGTCACAAAGCACGGAGCTGATCTCCCTGTGCTATGCGGCTGCTTCCCACTAGCTATCTATTTTACATTTGGTAGTGTAATAATGTCCATGCCACTCTCTCACTTCATCTCAGCTTACCCTTCCCCCTCCTCCCCATGTCCTCAAGGCCATTCTCTACATCTGCGTCTTTATTCCTGTCCCGCGCCTAGGTTCTTCAGAACCTTTTTTTTTTTTTAGATTCCATATATATGTGTTAGCATACAGTATTTGTTTTTCTCTTTCTGTCTTACTTCACTCTGTATGACAGACTCTAGGTCCATCCACCTCACTACAAATAACTCAATTTCACTACAAATAACTCTTTTATGGCTGAGTAATATTCCATTTAAACATATCATTCTTAACATACAATGTGGCAAGCATGCTCCTTGGTATTGACCCAAAGGGGCTGAAAACATATCCACACAAAAAGCTGCACACAGATGTTTACAGAAGCTTTATTCCTAATTGCCAAAACTTGGAAGCAACCAAGGTGTCCTTCAATAGGTGAATGTGTAAACTGTGGTACATCCAGATGACAGGATATTACTCAGTGCTAAAAAGAAATGAGCTATCATGCCATGAAAAAACATGGAGGAAACTTAAATGCACATTGCTAAGTGAAAGAAGCCAATATGAAAAGGCTACTTACTGTATGATTCCAACTATATGAATTTCTGGAAAACGTAAAACTATGGAGACAGTAAAAACATCAGTGATTGGGTGGAGTTGGGGGAGGGACAGATGACAGGTGGAGTGCACACGATTTTTAGGGCACTGAAACTACTCTCTATGATACTATAATGGTGTACACGTGTCATTATACATTTGTCAAACCCAAGAATGAACAAAACCAAAAATCAACCCGAATATAAACTATGGACATTAGATGATATATCAGTCAATGTAGGTTCACCACCTGCAATGCTGATAGTTTGGGGGCAGGAGGTATATGGGATCTCTCTGCACTTTGTGCTCAATTCTTCTGTAAACCTAAAACTGCTCTAACAAATAAAGTCTATTTTTTAAAAAGAAGATCCACAAGATAAATCTCAAGGAATGGACTTCCCTGATATCAGCGACATTTAGCAGACGAACCCTTCTCAAAAGCGGTTAGAATCAACTATGTCTCTGGAGATTTCATGATGACTGTTTAAGGTCCAAGAATAATGGTTGCGCTGTATTTTCCTACAGGAACTTTTCACTGATAGATTTTTTGTTTGTTTGCTTGTTTTTGGTAGCTCTGTAGTTCTTTCTATTATATACTATGTTCTCTGAGCCCCAAGTAGACTCATAACAACAACAACGACAACAAAAACTGTGATTTCCATTTAGGGTGAAAAAGGGTTCAAAATGATGAAATAAATATTGATTTCAAATACAGGTATCAGAAATTGTTGGAACTTCCCTGGTGGTCCAGTGGGTAAGACTCCACACTCCTAATGCAGGGGCCTCAAGTTTGATCCCTGGTCAGGGAACTAGATCCCACAAGCATGCCGCGTGCCGCGACTAAAAAAGATCCCGCATACCCCAATGAAGATCCCGCGTACTGCAACTAAGACCTGAAGCAGCCTAAATAACTAACTACTAAAAAAAAATTATTGATAAGTGAGAAGTAAAAGGGACATTTCAAGGACGGAAAAATGTTAGTTAAAAATAAATCTATAAAAGTATGAGATTAGATCACTCCCTAACACCATACACAAAAATAAGCTCAAAATGGATTTAAGACCTAAATGTAAGGCCAGAAACTATCAAACTCTTAGAGGAAAACATAGGCAGAACACTCACTAAAAACCGTGTGTTAGTAGGCATCTTTAAACTGGAAAATAATTCTAGACAACTCTGGAAACTATTCAAACATATGTTTTCACTAGCGCTGTTAGCTGCTAGGAAAAACTCAAGTAGCCCAGAGTTGTACTTACTTTTACTTCTCATCACACAGAGACCGTGAGGTACAGCTGGTACTATTTGTGGATCTACTGACACATCCTATCTCCAAACTTGTGGCAGCAGTACAGAAAACTAGGGTTCAGGGCCTATTATTTGAAGAGAGTATTCATGTACAAAATATAACAATGCGGCCTGGAGTTGGGGAAAGGGCTTAGAATAATTTGCCTTCCTCTAAATAGCTACAGTTATAGTTTAATGGTTAAGAACACAGGCTTCGCAACTTAACAGATTCGAAATCTGGTTCCTGGGTCAAGTAACCTCTCAGTTTCCTCACCTGTGAAATGGAGATTAAAAAGCACCTAAAACTCACAGGGTTTTTGAGAGGATTAACTGTGTAAATAGATGTAAAACTTTAAGAACAATGGCACAAAGTAAGCACTTTACTGTGCTAGTCTTTGTTGTTACTGTTACTACATATTATTTTTTTCCATTTTTTGGTATAAGGAGTACTCAAAAGAGTTAACATTCTCGCTGGTACTCCCATGTACTTTAAAAGAACCATGGACTTTTGGAAAACAGATATTCCAATACAGACACCATAGTTAATATGCCCCAACTTCACATAGATACCTTTAAAAAAAACTTCTACCTTCCATCTTATTAAATATTCATTTCTAAAAAATCTTCAGAAACCATTAACGTAAAAAAAATTGTAAACTCTTTCTTCATGTCTTATCGGTTTTGCTAGGACCTAAGGATCATTCTTTCCCTTCTATAAGTATGAAAATCATGTAACTGAAAGAGAGGTTACCTAGCCAATAAAATACATGAAGTTCTTAACCCTTAATACTTTCCCACAGAAAGGCTTCATACATTTCTCTCTTTTCCCAGGCTTTTTAAAAAACTGAGGGGGGCTTCCCTGGTGGCGCAGTGGTTGAGAGTCCGCCTGAATTGACATATTAGTTTCAGGTATATAACATAATGATTCAACATTTCTATATACCACAAAATGATCACCACAGAGCTTACGTGGTGGCTCAGTGGTTAAGAATCCACCTGCCAATGCAGGGGACACAGGTTCAAGTCCTGGTCCAGGAAGATCCCACATGCCACGGAGCAACTAAGCCCATGCGCCACAACTACTGAGTCTGCGCTCTGGAGCCCACGAGCCACAACTACTGAGCCCGCGTGCCTAGAACCCGTGCTCCACAACAAGAGAAGCCACAGCAATGAGAAGCCCGCACACCTCAACGAAAAGTAGCCACCACTCGCTGCAACTAGAGAAAGCCTGCGCACAGCAACAAAGACCCAACTCAGCCAAAAATAAATAAATAAATTTATTTTTAAGAAAAATTATCACCACAATAAATCGAGTTAACATCCATCACCATACACAGTTACAAATTTTTTTCTCCTCCTGTGATCTTTCACAATCCACCCACCTAGCTACTTTCAAATATGCAATACAGTATTATTAACTATAGTCACCACGCTGTACATCATATCCCCATGACTTATTCATTTTATAGCTGTAAATTTGTACCTTTTGACCCATACATCTCTATTATAAAATGAGACTGCTATTATCAACTATGATTTTCACACAGAAAAGATATTCTTCACCAGTTTTTGTTAATTTACCTAAGAAATATTTATGAGAAAACAGCTTTAAATTCTATGATGTGTTCCATCTAAATGGATTTTAAACATCACGTATCTCTTGGTCTATAACTCCACTGTTAAAAGGACTGTACTAGAAGACTTTTTTTTCCCTTTTAGTAACACTGCTACTTAATGCAGTAATAGATGTCATTATTGACAAGGATCAGTATTTGAGTATTCACCATGAGAAGTATTCTTATAATGTTTTATTAAATAAATAAATATATTTAAAATAGAAAAAAACCCAGAAAATGCTGATAAAAATACTCCCACCATTTAGACATAACCATTGTTAACATTTTGGTGTACAGCTTACTCTTTCAGACTTTTGTTCTATTCCTAGATAATATCTAATGTCCCTTTCAGGTCTTCTGATGTAAATATAGTAATTAGGAATACTTGAATACAATGAGGATACTAACTAAACCCAATTGTTTTTATTTTTTATTTTACTATAGTTATTTATGATACTCATAAGTACAGTTTTCCCTACATTTATAATTAGATGACTTAATATTTTAATTTAAAATTCTATTTAATTTCTCAGTAGGAAAGCATGCTATAGCCCCACCCATCAGGTATCCAAGTCTATCTAAGCCACAGCCCAGGCCCCACTGTCCACCTGGCTATAGCTTACCCAAAGAGCAAACAAGGTATCTAGGAAGGGAAAGAAAGTCTCAACTGTGCCAGCTGTGCCAAAACAACCCCACAAAGTATCAGGAAATGCTGTCCACTCTTTATAAATGTCAGGCCACTCCCTCAACGTCACTGCAGGTCACTGATCTTTGGGTCTCTGCCCAGTATAAATGTTCACATTTCCTTCCCACTGTAAGCCCAGCTAGGGGTTAATCAACATCATTTGGATCCTGCCCCTGGTTTTTTGTAGCAGATTTTTCCAGAGAAAACAGGCAACGGCCTATATTTGACTTTGACAAATGAAACTAGATTTCCTATTTGGTTCCTCCACTTTACACTGTGAACTACAGAGAGATTTATTTCCCATATTTATTCATATCATATATGTATATCCATGCAACGTATACCATGGAAATTTCTGTTTAAACAGTTTCCAATGAACAGGAGGAGAAAGAAACTGCAAGAGAAATTTTGAAATGCAGGTAAAGATAAACAAGGCCAACTGGATCGTATGCCATACCCAATGAGGAGAAGAATCATTATTCTGAAAGAAACAAGTCCTTCTTTTTCTTATTTTTAATTAATTTTTTAATTTTTTTAACATCTTTATTGGAGTATAATTGCTTTACAATGGTGTGTTAGTTTCTGCTTTATAACAAAGTGAATCAGTTATACATATACATATGTTCCCATATCTCTTCCCTCTTGTGTCTCCCTCCCACCCTCCCTATCCCACCCTTCTAGGTGGTCACAAAGCACGGAGCTGATCTCCCTGTGCTATGCGGCTGCTTCCCACTAGCTATCTATTTTACGTTTGGTAGTGTATATATGTCCATGCCACTCTCTCACTTTGTCCCAGCTTACCATTCCCCCTCTCCATATCCTCTTTTCCATTCTCTAGTAGGTCTGTGTCTTTGTCCCCATCTTACCCCTAGGTTCTTCATGACCTTTTTCTTTCTTTTTCTTAGATTTCATATATATGTGCTAACACACGGTATTTGTTTTTCTCTTTCTGACTTACTTCACTCTGTATGACAGACTCTAGGTCCATCCTCCTCACTACAAATAACTCAGTTTCGTTTCTTTTTATGGCTGAGTAATATTCCATTGTATATCCTCCCAGACCGGGGCACGAACCCGTGTCCCCTGCATCGGCAGGCGGACTCCCAACCACCGCGCCACCAGGGAAGCCCATCTCCACTGTATATTTATACAATTTTTAAAGGTTACATTCCATTTACAGTTACTACAAAATATTGGCTATATTTCCCATGTTGTACAGTACATCCTTGTAGCTTATCTTACACCCAATAGTTTGTACCTCCCATCCCCCCACTCCTATATGCCCCCCCCCCCCCCATAACCACTAATTTGTTCTCTATATCTGTGAGTCTGCTTCTTTTTTTATTATATTGAAAGAAACCAGTTTTGAGACTGGCAGGTCCCAGAACTGGATTTCTCTTCACCTCGGCAGCAAGTATTTATTAAATTCCTAACAGGTCCCTAGCACTGCATGGTCTCTGTGGGAGATTTGAAAGACATTTGAAATACTGTCTCGATCTACAATGATCACAGAGTTAGTAAAAAGTTCAATACTTTTACATAGTAGAAGAAGAATGAAGGGTAGACATAACATTATATTTTGAGAAGGAAAAAAGACTGTGGGCTGGGGTAGAAAAATCTTCATAGCATAGGTGGCACTAAACCTGTGTCTTAAGCTTGCTTTCAGATAAGTCCCTTCTTTGAATAATGTCCCCCGGATAAAGGCCTTCTCTCTTAAGTGAGAGTGACCTCAGGACTGCAGTACCACAAAATCTAAAATGTATCCTTGTCATTTCAATCCTTCAAGTCAGAATTCTGGGTGAAACAACAGAACAACTAGGTCACTTTACTCTCCCTGAAAAACCTTCAGACCTCCACTTGCCATCTCTTAATACCTGGCTGTCAACTGTGGAAAGTTCATCCCAAGGACTAAAGATCTCCCACCTTAGGAATAACAAACATCCAGGCAAGTAACCCCAGAAACAGCCAAACAAATCTCTCTGCCTCATCGCTTCACTGAAGTTATTTTATTACTCTTATTTGAACAAGGAAGTATGGGTACAAAAAGGACAGACATCAGCAGCTGTTCTTAGCCTCAATGAGAGAGGCCCAACTATAGTGGCAGTGGTCCATTCCCACGAGGCAACCCTTTAGTGGTATGAGAATATCACTCCCTAAAATGAAAATTACTCTGTGGCTGGATATCACAGGGTCTTTCTAGGATCTTCTGCTTGGGATTGATAGACTAGCCCTCTTCTCAGAACCCTCCGAAAGCTAAAGGATCCATGAGCTCCCACCTATAGAGGGAAGAGGAGGAGACAGAAGGGCTGCAATTTTCTTAACCATGACATAGGCCTGAAGAATCTCCTAAAGTGTCCCCACTTAAAGTTTCTCTGACCCTACAGCTACTGCCATGACCATAGAACCAGGAGGCACTTGGAAAAGACCAAAGCACTCATTCTTTATCCAAGTGCATTCATTATATTGCGTTAGTTAGCAGAAAGAAGGGAAAAAAAGACTGAAATGTAAAATACTTCCGTCTCATTTTCTTCTGTCTTCTCCAAATGGCATTTATTATCTACAATGTAGATTTACCACAACTTAATATTGCAATATAATGAGCAGTTCCAAATCAGTAAGAAAATAATCAACATCCCAAGAGTAAAAAAAAATTAAATAACTGACCAAATGCCATTGCTAAGCACAATAAATTTTTACTGTACTTTTCCATCTTTCTACAAATATATAAATTTTATACTGTTATTCATAGTATATAACCTGTTGTGTATTGCTTTTCATTCCTATATTCCTCAAACACTTAAGCATTTTAAACATTTCTGTGATTCATTTTCACAATTCTGAGTTTAGAGGTTCATAACTGACACAACTAACTTAATGAGTTCTTAACAATTGACAATCTTCTTATTCTCATACCAACATGAGATGAATGAAATCCAAAATTCCCATTAGAAAATATCAGTAGCAATTAGTATTTATAATTGCAGCTCAAGGTCAATATTTCCTAGTGGTATGGAACACAAAGAAAAAAAGCAGAAGAGTTACCTTCACTATTTGTAAGCCCTCAATTTCCAAAATTCTACGAACACAACTCTCCTTAGTCAAGCACTCCCGGTCCTGAAACAAATTTGCTAAGTTGGTTGGGTTATTTTTCATTTACTTCCATCTAGCACTCAAGTTCTCTCTTCACACTTCCTTCTTTCAACTGTAGAGTATTTGATCAGAATCAGTGAGAACTCATGAGTTTCAATATAAGTAAATAGATATAATGGAACTGTATGCATGTGTGTGTGTATATACATCTGTATATGCAAATATATATTCCCTAGCTTTGTCTAACTCTACTGAGGAGACCAAGGAACAGTGATATCTCAATAGCAATGATCACACCTAGCACCCAGATCTTGGCTAAATGCCATTTCCCATTAATGGGAACAGTCTGAGCATCATAACAAACAATAATACTAACAGACTGTCATCCACTGAATAAAATGGGAAACCATGAGTCAGTACAAATATAAACAAGTAAATAATTTAAAAGTTTGATGAGGAATGGGATATTTACATAGTGTTTCAAAGTACCTTTCGACAAAATATTTATTACAAAGAAGGGAAAAGAGTAACTTTACAGTGGAGAAGCCTAGCAAGACGCCACCTTAATCAAGAAATCAAAGTGAACTCTGTGATATTCCTACCAAAGATGCATAATCTGGATCTAATCGTGAGGAGACACTGAACAACCAAATTAAGAAACATTCTAAATAATAATTCACCTGTAATCTTCCAAAGTGTCAAGATTATGAATACAAAGAAAAACTGAGGAACTATTCCAGGATGAATTAGACTAGACATAGGACAGCTAAATGCAACAAGTGATTCTGAACCAGATCCTTTTTCTATAAAGGACATCACTGGGACAATCAGCAAAACTCAAATGGGATCTAATGATTAGATGTAGCAATATAACAATTTAAATTCCCAGTTTTGATGGTTGTACTGTGGTTATGTTAAAGAATGTCCTTTACTATAAGGAACCGCACACTCAAGTATCTGGGATAACTGGGTAACAGGTTGGCAACTTTTAAATGGTTCAGGAAAAAATTTTTTGAACGTACTTTCATCTTCTCTGTAAATCTGTGATCATTTCAAAAAAAATTTTTAAGTTTAATAAAAAGATGTAAGGAAAAATACAACAACAGAAAGCACCCTGGATTCTGAGTCAGGCCTGGGTTCCTACAGATACCAGCACTGCCACTTACTAGCTGTGTGACCTGGTATGAGTAACGTGCTTTGTTTCCTTTTTCCTCATCAGTAAAATAGGGATGACGTTTATTGTAAACAGTTTATTGTAAAAATCAAATGAAGTAAATTATGAGAAAACGCTTAATACATGAAAATTCTAATGAAGCATAAGATATTTATTTTGCAGTCCTGTTGAATCAAATTAAAAAATAACCATAAAGATAAAATGAAATGTACTACAGGTACAAGAAACACACTGTGGCACTATATCAGGGTCTAAACAGAAACAGATGGTATATTCAAATTAGAATCATTCAGGTTTAATTAAGTAAAAAGACTATTCACAAAGGTGTGGGTGTGAAGTAGGAAAACCACAAGGGACAGTGGAGTAACCTGGAACCAGTACCTGGAAATTCACCACCTCAGAGCCAAAATGGACGAAGGGGGAAAAACGTTCACCAAAACCTGGAAGAAGAGAACCATGCGGAGAGCACCACATTGAGAGGAGCTGTGACTTAAGTTAACAGGTGAGGCCAGACCAAGCCAATCCCTCAGGAGGAAACCTCTCCCTCTCATCTGCTAGAGCTCTCCACCGTTCAACCCCAACTCAAGCCAGAGGGCAAGGAAGCCCAATGCTTAGTCCAACAGGTCAGCCTTTGGGGCATAGAAAAAGGTAGAAAACGATGAAGAGTTGACCTGGAAGAGCAAAAGGAAGACATTCAACAGAACTGAATTCAACTGAAGAAGCAGGGAAGACTTCATGAAACAGGGAACATCTGAAGTGGGCCTCAAGCCATGAGTAGGATTTTAATTACTAGGTTGATTATCAAGGCAGTATGAATAACACATATAAAGCTGCGAGTAGTGAAAATGCATGGCTGTCCAGGTGAAATTTAGAAAGTCAGATATGTTTTAAGATAAGACTAAATATTGGGGTGATGCAAAGGACGAGGTTTTCTTTTCTTTCATTTTTAAAAAATTGAGGTATATGGGACTTCCCTGGTGGTCCAGTGGTTACAACTCTGTGCTTCCACTGCAAGGGGTGCGGGTTCAATCCCTGGTCGGGGTACTAAGATCCCACATATCACATGGCTTAGCCAAAAAAATTGAGGTATAGATGATTTACAATATCATACTAGTTTCAGGTGTACAACAAAGTGATTAAAAATTTTTACAGATTATACTTCATTTAAGGTTATTATAAAATATTGGCTATATTCCCTGTGCTGTACAATATATCCTTGTAGCTTATTTATTTTATACATAGTAGTTTGTACCTCTTAATCCCCTACTCCTATCTTGCCCCTCACCTCTCCCCACTGGTAACCACTAGTTTGTTCTCTATATGTGCCAGTTTGTTTCTGTTTTGTTATATTCATCTGTTTGTTTTATTTTTTAGGTTCCACATATAAGTGATATGTACAGTATTTGTCTTTATCTTATTCATTTCACTAAGCATAATATCCTCCAGGTCCATCCATGTTGTTTCAAATGGCAAGATTTCATTCTTTTTTATGACTGAGTAGTATTCCATGACATACACACACACACACAAACACACACACACACACAAATATATTATATCTATATATATATATAGATATATATAGATATATATAGATATATATCACATCTTCTTTATCCATTCATCTGTTGATGGACACTCAGGTTGCTTCCGTATATTGGCTATTATAAATAACGCTGCTTATGAACACTGAAGTGCATGCATCTTTTCAAATTAGTGTTTTCATTTTCTTTGGATATATACCCAGGAGTGGAATACTGGATCATATGGTAATTCTATTTTTAGTTTTTTGAGGAACCTCCATACTGTTTTCCACAGTGGCTGCACCAATTTACATTCCCACCAACAGTGTACAAGGGTTTCCTTTTCTCCACATCTTTATCAACATTTGTTATATGTGGTCGTTGATGATAGTCACTCTGACAGGTGTGAGATGATATCTCATTGTGGTTTTGAGTTTCATTTCTCTGATGATTAGTGATGTTAAGCATATTTTCATGTGCCTGTTGGCCATCTGTATGTCTTCTTTGGAAAAATGTCTATTCAGGTCTTTTGCCCATTTTTTAATCAGGTTGGTTTTTTGTTTGTTTTATACTGAGTTGTATGAGCTATTTAAATATTTTGGGTGTTAACCCCTTAACGGTCATATCATTTGTAAATATTTTATCCCACTCAGTAGGTTGTCTTTTCATCTTGCCAATGGTTTCCTTTGCTGTGCAAAAGCTTTTAAATTTAATTAGTTCCCATTTGTTTATTTTTTCTTTTGTTTCCACTGCCTTAGAATATGGATCAAAAAATACTGCTGTGATTTATGTCAAAGAGTGTTTTGCCTATGTTTTCTTCTAGGATTTTTATGGTTTCTAATCCTAAATTTAGGTCTTTAATCCATTTTTAGTTTATTTTTGTACATGATGTGGGAAAATGTTCTAATTTCATCCTTTTACGTGTAGCTGTCCAGTTCTCCCATCACCACTTACTGAAGAGACTGTCTCTTCTGCATTGTATATTATTGCCTCCTTTGTCATAGATTAATTAATCATAAGTACATGGGTTTATTTCTGGGCTCTCTATTCTATTCCACTGAGCTATGTGTCTGTTTTTGTACCAGTACCATAGTCTTTTCATTACTGTAGCTTTGTAGTATAGTCAGTAGTCAAGGAGCATGACACCTCTAGCTCTGTTCTTCTTTCTCAAAATTGCTTTGGCTCTTTGGGGTCTTTTGTGTTTCCATACAAATTTTATAATGATTTATTCTAGTTTTATGAAAGACGCCATTGGTATTTTGATAGGGATTGTGTTGACTCTATAGACTGCCTTGGGTAGTAGGGTCATTTTAACAATATTAATTCTTCCAAACCATGAACATGATATATCTTTCCACCTGTTTGTGTCATCTTCAATTTCTTTCAGCAGCGTCTTATAGCTTTCCAAGTACAGGTCTTTCATTGGGTTGGCCAAAAGGTTCATTTGTTTTTTTCCATAAGATAGCTCTAGTAGGGCTTCCCTGGTGGCGCAGTGGTTGAGAGTCCGCCTGCCGATGCAGGGGACGTGGGTTCATGCCCCGGTCCGGGAGGATCCCACATGCTGCGGAGCGGCTTGGCCCGTAAGCCATGGCCGCTGAGCCTGCACGTCTGGAGCCTGGGCTCCGCAATGGGAGAGGCCGCAACAGTGAGGGGCCCACGTACCGCAAAAAAACAAACAAACAAACAAAAAAGATAGCTCTAGTAGCACTTGGTTGTATTTAACTTCATTTGAAACAATTTTGTTAGATTGTATGTGAGAGCTGTCATATCAGTGCCTTTGAAAAAGACTTATCAAAATTGGTGAATTTTTGTGTAGCCATTTTAATATTGAAGATGGAAGAAAAAAGCAACATTTTTGGCGTGCTATGCTTTATTATTTCAAGCAAGGTAAAAATGCAACCGAATACAAAAAAAAGATTTGTGCAGTGTATGGAGAAAGTGCTATGACTAGGTTTTCTCCTAGTTATTTCATTCTTTTTGAAGTGATGGTAAATGGGATTTTTTTCTTAATTTCTCTTTCTGATAGATTGTTGTTAGTGTATAGAAATGCAACAGATTTCTGTATTTTAATTTTGTGTCCTGCAACTTTACCAAATTCATTGGTGAGCTCTAGTAGTTTTCTGGCGGCATCTTTAGGATTTTCTATGTACAGTACCATGTCATCTGCAACCAGTGATGGTTTTACTTCTTCCTTTCCAATTTAGATTCCTTTTATTTCTTTTTCTTGTCTGATTGCTGTAGCTAGTACTTCCAATACTGTGTTGAATAAAAGTGGCAAGAGTGGGCATCCTTGTCTTGTTGCTGATCTCAAAGGAAATGCTTCAGGTTTTCACCACTGAGTATCAGGTTAGCTGTGAGCTTGTCATATATAGCCTTTATTATGTAGAGGTATGCTCCCTCTATACCCACTTTGTGGAGAGTTTTTATCGTAAATGGATGTTCAATTTTGTTAAAAGCTTTTTCTGCGTGTATTCAAGTGATCATATGGTTTTTATTCATACGTCGTTTTAATGACTTTCTTCATATCTTCCTTTAGTTCTTTGAGAATTTTTAGGACAGTTAAAAGTCTCTGTCTAGTATATCTGCCTTTAGGTCCTTCTCAGGGGTGGTTTCTGTTAATTTTTTCCTTTACATGGACTACACTTCCATGTTTCTTTGTATTGTGACTTTTTTGTTGAAAACTGGACGTTTGAACCTAATAATGTAGTAACTCTGGAAATCAGATTCTTTCCTTTCTCCAGCATATGCTGTCTCTTGTTATTCTTTTCATTTATTGTTTTTGTGTTTTTGATTGTTGTAGGCTGTCTCTGTGCTGAGGATCAGACAGAGGTATAAAGCTAAAGTATTCTCAGGTCTTTTCTGAGCCTTTCCCTGGGCATATCTGGTCACTTTTTAATTTTCCCTGTGTGTTTTGTTGTTTTTGAATGCCCTGGTCATAAATATCTGGCTCCCAAAAAGAGAAAAATGAAGTGGGGTGGGGGTGGGGAGAAGGGTGCTGGCCCTTTAAATCCCCTGGAAGTCACTTCAGCAGGATGGGGAGGGACTTGGAGAAAGGTGCAACAACAATGGCTGCCTACCTCTTTGTCTGCACCTCTGTGATCAGAAGCAGCAATTAGCAATCAGAGTAGATTCCTGATATTTGGAAAACAGGGTCCTTTTTGCCCACCCTGACTTCTGCAAGCTACGTGCAAGATGCTCCAGGACCAGTGCATAGCTGCCTGCCACTTGGCTGGGAATAGGGAATGGGTGGCTGCTACTATGTTAAGAGCTGAAATTAACTTCAATTTGTCCTCCAAGTCTTCCTCTGGAAGTGGCAAGTCTTCAATAGACTCCAGAGTTCCAAAACAGTTACTTAAGATGGATTCTGCCAGTGCAATTGTCATCTAGGTGGGAAGACAGATTCCTGCTTTCTTCCCAGAATCCTCTCCTTCATAATAATTTTCTAAAATACAAATTAGTACCCTCATATTTCCCTACTGAAAGCTGTCTATATTTAAGTACATAGGAATCTCTTTTATTCTTGAATCCATTAACTGAGATGCACCCAAATTATCACCCTATATATGTACTTTTCCTTTTAAATTTTTGAAAAATATAAATATGTGAAATGATATTAATCTAAACAGACTCTAACAAAGCCGTATGAAATTATTTACTCAACCAATATTTGTAAAGTGCCTATTAAAGCAAAACACTGTGCTTTGCACTCCTATTGTTTAAGGATGATTGTTAGGATTACTTTGCACAATGAATACTTCAACAGAAGTGCTTTAGTCAACAAACAGCTCATACAACTCAACAACAAAAAAACAAACAACCCAATCCAAGAGTGGGCAGAAAACTTAAAGAGACGTTTCTCCAAAGAAGAAACACAGATGGCCAATAGGCACATGAAAAGATGCTAAACATCACTAATCATTAGAGAAATGCAAATCAAAACTACAATGAAGTACCACCTCTCACCGGTCAGAATGGCCATCATTAAAAAGTCTACAATTTTTTTTAAAAGCGCTTTTTCAAAAACCAGAGTTTTAGATTCATATAGCTAGTAACATTTACTGAGCAATTATTTTGTGTTAGGCTCTCAGCACCTTAAATGTTATTAACCCATTTAATCCTCACAATACATCTATGAGGGTAGTTAATATTATCAAAGTTCTCTAATGTTCACATGAGAAAATTGACATCCCATGGGTAGCAAGTACCTCTAAACAAAGCTCTTGCTTTTAACCACTGTGATATTCTGCCACTAGCAAAATAACTGTTCACCAGAGTTATCAGGAAAGGCAAATCTTATCTGTTGAACACTAAGCTATTACCCTACAATTTAAAATTGTTCTTCAAGGTTTCCTTACTTCCTGTTGTTTTGCTTCACGCTGGGAGAAACTTTACCAAGTTTCCTTTGAGTATTTCTAAATAGCAGTCTCAGTAAAATTTTGTTAAAGCCTTTGGTCAAAAACAATAAAATCTGATCCTTCTGCCATTTGTTAATCACTTTTGGAGTCTTTTTGCTCCATTAACCTTTTCGTGTGCACATGAAGAGAATTATAATCTCACCCCCAAATTTCACCAACATTGCTATTATTAAATGACCAGAATTTGAAGCCTTATTAGAGACAGACAAGATTACTTTTTTTTCTTTCTTTGCTGTTTTTCAAACTACAAAGAACACCCACTTCTTGTACCAAGTGAAAAAATAAAACGCATGAAGAAAAAACTAACCTTCCATCCCTACCTCAACCCCTAATCCTACTCATTTAAGTATCCAACAAGTCCCCTTCAGGTACTGACGGAAAGGATATAACCAACAGGTATGTCTTTCCATACCTTTCTCCACATATATAAGGATATACAGTTCTTCGTTTTTCTTTATTTTCATTGAAAGAGACACATATAATGCACGTCAACCTGCAACTTGCTTTTTATCACATAATATAGCACTAACATACAGGTTATTTCCCATAGATACAACTCTTCCTTTTTTCATGCATACACAAATCCACAGTTACACAAACACAATTTAAAATAATTGGGGAACTTCCTTGGCAGTCCAGTGGTTAAGAATCCGCCTTCCAATGCAGGGGAGGTGGGTTTGATTCCTGGCTGGGGAGCTGAGATCCCACATGCCACAGGGCAACTAAGCCCACGTGCCGCCAACTACTGAGCCTGCGCTCTCTGGAGCCCACGCACCACAACTAGAGAGAAGCCTGCGCACCGCAACGAGAGATGCTGCGTGCTGCAACTAAGACCCGATGCAGTCAAATAAATAATTAATTAAAATAACTGGGCTATCATGCATGCTGCAGGGGCAATGCTTCTTTTTATTTCCTTTCTATTTGCCACCCCTCTTTTCCCTTCCTCTTTTCCTCCCTCATACATTAACCCCCACCTGTGGGTAAGACATTAACAACTGGCATCATTTCTTGTTCTTCCCACAGTCATAACCATAAATACACACATGCTCACTCACATATTTATGGGTTTTGAATTCTTCTAAGACATCTGCAATATATTTCAGTGTATATGTACCAAAATTGAGTCAATCGTTCCCCTATAAATGGGCAATCACTTGTTTCTACTATTTTATCCCTACTCAAAATGGTTCAAATAAATATCCTTGACCATATATCCTTATTACTGGTGTTTTTATTTTTATAGAATATGACCCTTACCTCTAGACACTCCAAAGTATAAAGTCTAAATTCCTCTATCAGAACTGCAACAAAACCTGAGGCCTCCCCTGAACCCTCTAGGCCCTGACTGCCTGCTGACCCACAGCTGCTGCTGCTTTTTTTTTTTTTTTGAAGCAAAGGGTGAAATAATCTTTTTATAGGACACTGCAAGATATGAAATTCCACACTGAAATTAAGAAACCCTTTGAGAGGAGAAGCTTCATACAATATGCACAGTTTGGAACTGTTCAAGTATAGTTTCCTTGTAAAAAGTAGTTTTACCATAGCAAACCACATTTAAGAGCTCTTAGAGAAACAGTAAAACAAACTTATACCAAACATAGTACACGTCTGGTATAATAAACTTATGCTTTAGTTGTACAATCTAAAAGTGGTCCCAGAATGCCATCCGGAACTTGGGATGTACAGCCTTCAGAGGCAGTTTCTGGCACATTTTGATATTCTTGTTCCTCCACAGGGAAGCATTTCTCAATCAAACTTAATGAAAATTTGTACACAGACTCATTTTCATGGTTTTATAGAGCTTCAGTTTTGTCCAGACCCCTACATTCTTCAATTATACTAAGTTTCTCAGTTTCACCTAGTTTCTCAGCAGCCTGGAAGACACCTGAAATAGCATTCAGAATAAGCATGGTAATTTTGGTATCTTTCACAGTTCAGAGGTTCATCAACAATTCTACTATGCCCCAACGAACAATCTGTTACACAATCTGTTCAACTGTTCCACAACTTTTCTAGCTGGTCACAGCCCATAAAGCTTCCTTTTGCATCTTAAAGTCTGCCTTAGAACACCAATGAGGAATGGAACGAATCCATGATTCACAACTCACTGTATCTGGTGATGGTGGCCAGCTATGGTATTTGATATTGTCCATATATCTGCTAATACTTCTGGACATCATGATACAGGAGACGAACTAAACTAGGAAGAATTTGCTCCACAGCATCTAACAGGGATGCAGGACTCTTGTTGCAACAAAGGTTTGAAAGTGTCCAGGTAAGGTGCTACAAGTAACCACATGCTAAAGATGACACATTAGGAACTGCAAGAAAAAGCCAACAGTGGATCAACTGCACTACACTTGATAGCCTAGTCAAAAAAAACTGAACCATCACCTGCAATGTTTCCAAGAGCCCATACACCTTGTTCACTGATGTAAGCATGGGGAGATGCCAGCAGAGAAATGAATGCTGGGACAGTATAGCCCCAGTCTGTTTTTCTAACATCTTTATTGGAGTATAATTGCTTTACAATTTTGTATTAGTTTCTACTGTATAACAAAGTGAATCAGCTATACGTATACATATATCCCCACATCTCCTCCCTCTTGCGTCTCCCTCCCACCCTCCCTATCCCACCCCTCTAGGTGGTCACAAAGCACCGAGCTGATCTCCCTATGCTATGCAGCTGCTTCCCACTAGCTATCTATTTTACATTTGGTAGTTTATATATGTCAATGTCACTCTCTCACTTAGTCCCAGCTTACCCTTCCCCCTCCCTGTATACTCAAGTCCATTCTCTACGTCTGCATCTTTATTCCTGTCCTGCCCCTAGGTTCTTCAGAACCTTTTTTTTTTTTTCTTTTAGATTCCATATATCTGTGTTAGCATATGGTATTTGTTTTTCCTCTTTAAAGACTTACTTCACTCTGTATGACAGACTCTAGGTCCATCCACCTCAGTACAAATAACTCAATTTCGTTTCTTTTTATGGCTAATATTCCATTGTATATATGTGCCACATCTTCTATATCCCAGTCTGTTCTGATTGATTGATTTATGCATGCATGCTGCGCCGGGTCTTAGATGCGGCATGCAGGATCTTTAGTTGCGACATGCATGCAGGATCTAGTTCCCCAACCAGGGATCGAACCTGGGCCCCCTGCATTGGGAGTGTGGAGTCTTACCCACTGGACCACCAGGGAAGTCCCAGCCCCAGTCTGTTCTGACGTCCTAGAGGCAATGTTAATGAGCACCCAAGCAGATTCAAACTGAATGGGACTAAAGTCAGTTCTGCCCAAGAAGGACACAAATTCTGGAATCAAACCAGCCCAGATTATGTTGTCTACGGGGGGCTGTTTTTCCTAGAAGGCAGTTTCCCGGCAGCTTGAGTCGCTTGGAGCTGGCTTTCCAAACTGCTGCTATTGATGCCTTTGACAGTATCATCAACAGACCAATTTACAGTGCCCTGGTTGTTTTGGTTTTCTTGCAGTGGAGAAGCAGCAGCCTCAGGAAGCAACCTTACATTTCTCCTTTTCAGCACCTGGTCATCCTTCTTAGCTTATTAGCTTTCCTCAGCTCCACATTAACCAGTATTCAGTGCAGCCTCTTTTCTGTACTATCATGCCCTTGAATCTGTTAAGGCAGGCAGCTGGTGAGTTAGCATTCCTGTTGCTGGACATGGTTATGAGACACAGGGAGAAAGCTACAGAGCCAGCTCAGGTTTCCACAGGAGGCTGTGCAGACCCTATACCTTCTTGACTTAAGAAAACTTGGGGCTAGAAATGGAAGGAAGCTGAGACATATTCAAGTCTCTTCTTTCTAGATATTCTCTAAGCATGTGATTTCCCCTGATTCTTCAACCTCTTGCCACGACGTGCCCCCAAATGATTTTCCCCACCACCCTGTAGAATACTAGAAATTCTCTCCATTAGAGTAATTCATCTGAGTTTGCTGTAACTTCACAGTGCCCCTATTAAAATGCACATGCTACCAGGAAGGACAGAAGGATACTTTGTTGTGAATAGAAAAGGGATTGGAGAAATTATTGTGTGCTGGATAAGATGGTGATCAGGTATCAGAGAAGATAATAATAACACTTATGTAGCATTTATTATCTGCGAAGCACTGTTCTAAGTGTGTTATATTTACTTACTCATTTAGTCCTCACAACAACTCTGAGGTAGGTATCATTATCGCTGTTTTATAGATGAAATAAGTGAAGCACAGAGAGATAAAGGGACTAGTCCAGGATCACAGCCAGTAATCTGTGAAACTGGAAAATAAACCTTTTTTTTTTTTTTTTTTTTGCAGTACGCGGGCCTCTCACTGTTGTGACCTCTCCCGCCGCGGAGCACGGGATCCTCCCCGGACCGGGGCACAAACCCGTATCCCCTGCATCGGCAGGTGGACTCTCAACCACTGTGCCACCAGGGAAGCCCATAAACCATATTTTTAATCACTATACTCCACCACCTTTCATCTAGGAAGGAGATGGGGTGTCAAAGAGGAAAGTCTAGGGTCCCTCTGGTGTCAGACCCTAAAATATGCCCTACTGAATGCAACTCTTATCACCTTTATCAAAAGATAAAAATAGAAATCCCTGTCTATTTTTCTAGGGCTTCTTTTTCTGAAAAGAAAAAATGTAAAGAAAAAGAGGGACTTCCCTGGTGGCACAGTGGTTAAGAATCTGCCTGCCAATGCAGGGGACATGGGTTCAACCTCTGGTCTGGGAAGATCCCACATGCCACACAACAACTAAGCCCGTGTGCCACAATTACTGAGCCTGCGCTCTAGAGCCCGTGAGCTACAGCTACTGAAGCCCACATGCCTAGAGCCCATGTTCCGCAACAAGAGAAGCCATCACAATGAGAAGTCCGTGCACCGCAATGAAGAGTAGTCCCCGCTCACAGCAACTAGAGAAAGCCCGTACACAGCAACAAAGACCCAACGCAGCCAAAAATAAATTAATTTAAAAAAAAAGAAAATTGCATATAGCAGCAAATACTCATACAGAGGTAACAGATACACATACCACACAGAGAAACATAAATTCACATTCTTAGTTTAAGCCTCTGATTACTGAAGGAATCAGAAAAACTGAGCTTTGAGATCACCAAAACACATATCTTTGTTTATACAAGATTTTGCCATTTCTAACAATGCTTTTTTGCTAAGGAATGTTCCCATGAACAACTGTCCAAGTGGCATGTGCCATCTGGTAGGTCCCATATGCGGCTTTCATACTCTCTGGACATAAGCAAGGAATTCCCAGGCCAGATAGATGGGTTTCTAGCTCTAATGCTTCCCTCTTCCTTGCAAAAAGACAGATTCTTTATACAGGATCTTATGAGAAAAGATGAAAGATGGATTTATTGGAATAGAACCTAAAGACTTGCCATTCCCACAGCCACTTCTAAGAAGACAACCACAAGGGATTCCTTGATCATAATCTGCCACGTTTTATGTCATTTAACCCTGTTTTCTAGGCCCCATCTGACTGGGCCCCAAGCAAAGCAAGTATGGGCAAAAGAGGGACTGTCAACCATTAGATGACCCCAAATAAGAATGCTAATAAGGGTATGCCAAATTGGATAAAGATTAACAGACACGATCAACTCTTGCAGAGCTCTGAATGCGAGACAGAGAGCTGCTGTTGGCCTCCTACAGTTACTGCTGAATTCTGAGCAGTAATGAATAACGTTCCACTGTCATGTAGCCTGGCTGTGTGACTGTGGACAGTTTCCTTATTTCCTCACGTAGCCTCACATTCATGACCCATCGTGTGAGACAACCTGATCACCTCTCTCCCATGTAGCCTGAAAAAGCCCTATCAAAATGGCAGGTTCAACTGTCAACAGCAACAAGCACAAAGCCGAATCACTGAGCAGCAGTCACATGACAAGTGGACTCGTTAGCAGTTTGCCCAGCAGTTGGTCTGGACAAAGACAACGAGGGTGGCAATACGGAAAAATGGTTTGATTATCAAGCGTGAGGGAGTCTTTGCTTATTCATAGGCAGAATCCAAGAGGGATAAGCTGTTTCACTGCTTTCAGGGTAGTATATAAAGTAAAGGGACATTGCAGATCCAGGAGAAGGCCTTCACTCCATCAGATAGAACTTCCAAGAGCTAGGATATCTGCAGCAATTCAGGCAAATCATCCGGGAATCTTTCCATTCCTAATAATTAAGGATCTGTGAGACAGAGTCAGCAAATTTTTTTCTATTATGAGCCATACAGCAAATATATTACGCTTTATGGGCCACAGAGTCTCTGTCACAACTACTCAACTCTGCCTTTTTGTACAAAAGCATCCATAAACACTACATAAACAAATGGGTATAGCTATGTTCCAATAAAACTTCACTAAGTCAGGTGGTGGACAGATATGGCCCACAGTTGTAAGGCAAAAGTCCTTAGTGGAATAAGAAACAAAGCAAAACCAAAGAGCGTCCTACATACATGAAAGGCCTTCTAATCCTTTGAAATACATTAAAATCATTTATCATTGAAAATAAAGTGAAAGTATATGCACAGATCACATAGACCCATTTTCTTATTTATTTATTGTCTGCGTCGGGTATTTGTTGCTGCGTGCAGGCTTTCTCTAGCTGTGGCGAGCGGGGGCTACTCTTCGTTGTGGTGTCGTTATGGTTCACGGGCTTCTCATTGCAGTGGCTTCTCTCGTTGCAGAGCACAGGCTCTAGGCACGCAGGCTTCAGTAGTTGCACCAGGCGAGCTCAGTAGTTGTGGCTCGCGGGCTCTAGAGTGCAGGCTCAGTAGTTGTGGCCCACCAGCTTAGTTGCTCCATGGCATGTGGGATCTTCCCGGACCAGGAATCAAACCCGTGTCCCCTGCACTGGCAGGCAGATTCTTAACCACTGCGCCACCAGGAAGTCCTGACCCATTTTCTTACAATAACTGATACTGTACCAAAGTTAAAGTCACTCATAAGATCAACACTGAAGAGTCATCAGTCAGGACAAGCTTAGGTTAGCTTAGGCTATTGTAGCAAACCTCTAAAGCATAGTAGCTTAAAACAACAAAAGTTTATTTCTGGCTCATGCTACCTGTGGGTCAGTAGGGGGTCTTGATGGTTGTAGCTTCTCTGACAGAACTACCTATCTCCGACATTACTGATCTTGGTGCCAGAAGGAAAGAGGGCTTTGGAAGGTCATATTCCAGCAACTGAAGGCTCAGACATCGTTTCTCCTTAAAATATACTGGACAGAGCTCATAATATGGCCCCCCTCCCCTCACACAATGGGACCAGGAAGTGAAATTCTATCATGCAACAGAAGATGAAAAGCCAGGAATACTGAGTGAGCAGCATGAGTGACTATCACATAGCAATGGTTAAGTCACTTTTACCTAGATGATCACAAAATGAGATTTTCTTATTAAAAACACATTTCTGATATATTGGATAGCCAGAAACCACTGTCAACTTCATTTACATTAGAATTTCAAAGTGTTCGGTATACTCTTCCTTAGTGTCTAAGGATTTGGCAATGGCAGGACTTGAGGTCATCATTATGAGTATCAATCCTTTGTTTATTTATTTATTTACTTATTCATTTATTCATTTACGGCTGTGTTGGCTCTTCACCTCTGTGCGAGGGCTTTCTCTAGTTGCGGCAAGTAGGGGCCACTCTTCATTGCGGTGCGCGGGCCTCTCACTATCGCGGCCTCTCTTGCTGCGGAGCACAGGCTCCAAACGTGCAGGCTCAGTAATTGTGGCTCACGGGGCAAGTTGCTCCGCAGCATGTGGGATCTTCCCAGACCAGGGCACGAACCCGTGCTCCCTGCATTGGCAGGCAGATTCTCAACCACTGTGCCACCAGGCAAGCCCATGAGTATCAATTCTTAATGCCCATACTGGTAGATGCAGAGAATGCAGTAGACTGAGTGTTTACTGACCACAAGACATAACCAGAAGCTGTGTTGGGGGCAGGGCTCTCCCAGGAAGTTTTGAGGACAGGATACACAGAGTGGTTTTTCCACAGCCTTCTCCAAGACCAGCATGTATTTCAGAATTCCTTAGCTCCCTACTTCAGTCTTCTGGACCAGCTTTGATGGTATAGCAGGTGCTGTTAATGTTCTACACCTATATACACTTGGATTCCTTTACTATTTTCATGTGCACCAGCCAGTGGGTGTGCTTTAACTTCCAAAAGTCAGTATCTGTGTCTCTTTATCTGTTTTTCTTGGACGACTGCCCTCAGGTTACTGAAACACCTTTTAAGAGCCAGATGTTCTTGCTTTCTTTCTTTATTTTTAACATCTTTATTGGAGTATAACTGCTTTACAATGGTGTGTTAGTTTCTGTTTTATAATAAAGTGTATCAGCTATACATATATCCCCATATCTCCTCCCTCTTGCGTCTCTCCCTCCCACCCTCCCTATCCCACCCCCTCTAGGTGGTCACAAAGCACCAAACTCAGCCATAAAAAGAAACGAAACTGAGTTATTTGTAGTGAGGAGGATGGACCTAGAGTCTGTCATACAGAGTGAAGTCAGAAAGACGAAAACAAATACCATACGCTAACACATATATATGGAATCTTAAAAAAAAAATTGATATGAAGAACCTAGGGGCAGGACAGGAATAACAGCCAATTGTTCTTTAGAAGGCAGTTTTTACCAATGACTGATGGGTACAGGGAAACTCGGGACATTCTTGATTCGGAAAACTCTATACTCTGTCTTCAGAGCACCTCTGTGGAATTGCTTGGCCTCCTCCTTCCCTTGCTGGTCTCAGTTCCCCACCCTACCTACCACTTCTTTTCCAGCGATACGTCCTAATAAATGACTTTTACATAACTCCTTATCTCAGGGTCTGTTACTGAGGAAGCCAGACTGAAAACAGCCCACTCACAGCTTGAGGACATAAAGGCTATACAGTGCTACAGAACGAGACCAGGATTTGGACTCAGGAGACTCCAAATGACAAAGTTCCCACCCTACAACTTATTAGGTAACAGCAGTCTTTATCAACCCTTCTAAAATGTAGAAATAATGGTACCTAACACAACAATTTTGTGACAAATACATGGGACGATGACAATACATGTGAAAGCACTTTGTAAACTAGAGAATATTACACTAGGAAGAAGTTAGCTTATTTAAGATAGGTGTTTCCCAACTTCTAATCCTTCCCCCAACCTGTAATTATGATTATGCTCCCCACTGTCTACAAATAGAAGAAAATTTGTACAGTGGTAGTGTCTGAAGTACAGCCCAATAATTTGCATTTCTAACAAGTTCCCAGGTAACATCAATGCTGCTAATCTGGAGACCTCACTTTGAGAAGGAAAACTTCAGCCACCTCTGCAGAATGCAACTTACAGTGGTCCTACCTTACCATAGAGAGAATTTACAGGAAACAAAGACTAAGCTTTAAAAAATCTTATTGTGAGATTTTCTTTCCCATGCTGTGGATATATGTCCTCATGTTATGAAATAAACGTGCAAAGTTGGCTGTGAAGAAAATTTCTATATCCCATCTCAATTCTATACTGACTTGCATTTAATTAAAAAAAAAAGAGGTTCAGATAGCTGTTACTTTAACATCTGTCATGACACTAGATTGACAAGAACAACAATTTATTCACTATTGAAATGTACCAGGTAATATTCAAAGCACTTTACCTGCATTAATAATTTATTCCTCACAACAACCCATGAAGTAGATATTATCATCTTCATTTTACAAGTGAGGCAACCAAATCAGAGAGAGGTCCGGAAAGCTGCCCAGAGTCATACAGCTAGCAAACGTCAGAGGTGGGGTTCAAACCCAAGCAGTGTGATACTACAGTCCACGGTATAAACCAAAAACAACATTGCATAATGGATGATTTTTTAAAACTCTGACCAATTTACAAAATTCTAACTCTATGATCTTTCTTCTTATTGGCTCCTCTTTATGTATATACCTTCCATTACTATGTGGGCCATATGATCAAGCATGGAGTTACCCCAGCACAGGCATGGCTCCCAGGAAGCTTGCCAGTTGCTTTGCCTACATGTGGATAATAACTCATAATGCTGGGCTGTAATACAATCCCACATACAAATATTAAATATGGCATATACTCAACCTGAAGAGTACCAAAACTGAGAAGGGATGATAAAGAGCACACGTACTAAAACCTCACTAATCTACTCTATTTTGAAGATGCTCTCCATGACATCATTTTTTTGCTAAAGAAATGCACTGAACAAACTAAAATGGGGACTTCCCTGGCGGTCCAGTGGTTAAGACCTTGCACTTTCAATGCAGGGGGCACGGGTTTGATCCCCGGTCAGGGAACTAGGATCCTGGATGCCACGCAGCACAGCCAGAAAAAAAAAAAAAAAAGAACCAAAATGCATCTCTATAACTAGAAACCAGCCCCAGGCTGAATGCATGAGGAGGTTAATTGGATCCTGACAGCTGCAAGTCAGAAAAAGAAGGGAAGGCTGAGGAGAAAGGCTGGCAGGGCTGTGTTTGGCCCGCCTGCCCTCTCTTAAATTCAGTGATTAGCTAGGCAGGGACATTACTTTGCCTCTCAGAGCATTCACTGGAAAAAAAGCCCCAGGAAAGAGCTTTACAGTGTATTTTAACAGAGCACAAGTGGGACTTCTGAGGTGCTGGTAATGCGCTATTTCTCGATCTGGATGCTGGTTATGTGGGTATGCTCAGCTTGTAAAAGTTCAAGTGGGTAGAAAATTTGAGCTGTTCACTTATAATGTGTGAACATATAATTTTTCTGTGTGTATATTTCAATTTAAAAGTTTTAAAAAGAGTAGTTCTGTCTCCTTACCAGCCAAAAATAATGACACGCATCTGCTAAGGAATCTTTTCACCACACAGGCTGTTCTGCTGCAGAAGCCTGTTCATGACACATCGACTGAGCCAGAGGAGGGGGTTGTGAACAAAGGATGGGGTGACAGCGAGGGCTTGGCTCACGTTCGCTGAGGGCTTCAGAAGGCTTCCTCAACACTGGACTGTTTAGGCAGAGTGCCATCACAGCGGGGGAGGAAGAAAAGAAGAGCATTTCCTCTCTAGCTGTTAGCTTCCTCTTTGTCCTTACTCCCTTCTTCCAAAATGTCCCCTGTCCACCCCCACCAACCTCAGCAGCAAATTATGCAAAAGAGCAGCAGTCCCAGGAGTTGAACCCCCAGATTCAAGGATGCCCTGGGCTGACCGTCGCGAGCAAACCCGAGCAGGCCCCTGCAGTACTGAAGGGGACACACACATCATACACCTAAGGGCCCCACACACGATGCACATAGTACACGCTCAGTTAACACTGACTGAATAAATGAATACCTAACCCGTGGACCCAATCCAGAATACACACCATAAATGTGTGCTGAATAAAATTAACGACAGCTCTTCTCCAGGTCTCCCCTAAGCACTGCCTGCATTAATTCCACACACGTGATCTTCAGCCAAGATATACATCACCAGGTCAGCATCCTCCACATAGCACTGTTTCCATATTTTTGAATGTGTTCCAGAGGGCTCTTTACCATCTTTTGTAATGGATGCCCTCAGGCAGCACTCTGAAGGGAAGTCAAGTAGGGCAAAGCTGCTTCAAGTTGCTGGAGTTGCTAATACTACTTCTATATAAGAAGAAAACAGGCCCCAACGATGGAGTTCCTGTTTTTAACTCTCATTCCTGCCTAAGTGGAAAAAGTTTTCCGCAACCATGCTCCTAGGGGCAAATTTCCTGTTTTTAATATTGTTTAGTCTGAATGGGTCTCTAGAGACCAAACTTAATGCTGGAGAAGCAAACAAGCTGAGCCCCCAAGACAGTTCTAATTTCATAGTGGAGCTCAGTCAGCCCAGCTTAAGCCTATACCATTCTCAGCAATCCAAGGTCTAGTTAAAGAGATTAGTTTTGCGTTGATCTGAATTGCATCTGCCTCATGTATCCCACTGGCAGGGGCCTTCCTCCCTCGAGCCACAGTTCCCTCCTCCAGTCTTCCCTGAAGACTTGGTAGTTTGCAGAAGACAGAGCTGCCTGTTAGAACCACAAGACCTCTAACCGCACCCGTCTTGTGGTGCTTCTTGTGCCTCAGCCCCTCATCTCAAGTCACCTCAACCAAATAAACAAAGCATGACTCCAGCCTTAGCCAACAGCCCTGGAACAAAGGTGCTTCTTGGAGCTGTCACAGCCACTTACTAAAGTGCATGCAAAAGACAAAAAAAATTAGATGATCGAAGAGACCCGACAGTGGTGAGCACTCAGCTCAAAAATTACTTGCTGGTGACAACCAAGAGATGCACTGACACAAACCTGGACAGTTAGGAACCTGGGACTGATTTTCAATGAAGCGTAGTTAATAAGCCTCCAAAAAACCCTAACAGAGCTGATGAATGCCTAAGAGATTCATTCTCTCTGGTGCATAAATGCTTCTATGTGGAAGATACTGAGCAGATGAGGTTCATCTTTGCAGAAAAATAAATATTTGGAAATTAAAGCTGGTGGAATTTAGGATAAAACTAGAAAACAATGTAGGATTTCATCTCATTCAAAAACATATATTAAGATTCTTCTGGATTCAAACTAGAGGTCCTGCATTCACTCTTTCCCTCCCCAATATGAAACTGGTCATCCCAGGGTACTTCACAGATGAGAAAGGACTTACTCAGAAAAAGAGGCACCAGCAATACTGAGTTGTGCCGGCAAGGAAAGAAGCACACTGACTAGCAGGGTTAGTGCACAGACCGCAGGCTCCTTCATGGGCACTTCTGGGTACATTTCACCACTTTTACTGTTATTTTTTTGGCCGCACCGCACGGAATGTGGGATCTTCGTTCCCCAACCAGGGATCAAACCTGCGACCCCTGCAGTGGAAGCGCGGATTGTTAACCATTGGACCAGGGTGGTTAACACCAGGGAAGTCCCCATTTCGCCACTTTTAAAGTCCACTTCAAAACCTGGCCCCTGGGTCAGAACAGGTGAAATGAAGCATCCATCTGCTGTAACGTGGGAGCTATTTCTTGTATCTCAGAAAGTGATTGGGTCAATTAGAGCTATTGGGGGATTCAGAAGAACATACGCTGACTGCACCTGTAGACAAGCACTTCAGATACAAAATTTAAAATAGGTGGTGTCCTCCATATCTCAGAGAAAGGCATCAACAGGGAGGCTTGAAAACACATGATCCTCATCATGGCTCCTGGGTCCTTTCCTATGGTAAATGCACAGTTTATCAGCTGAAATTTTTCTAATTGTCAGCTAATTCATGTCATACTTCAAATATCAGAGGCACGCGCACAGTCAGGAGTAGTTAGCGCACACAGCAGGCAGCAGGTGCAGTGGAAAGAGCAAGGGCTTTGGAAGCAGCAGATCTGGGTTTCAATCTGGGCTCCACCTCTTAGTAGTGTGGCCCTGGGAAAGTTACCTAACCTCTTTGAGCCTTGGTTTCCACAGCTGTACCATAGAGATGATAATAACTCACTTTGGGGGCTGCTGTTAAAGAGTGAATGAGATGAGTCAGGTACTCAGTTCAGTACCTGGAACAGAGCAGGGTCTCAAAAGGTGGTATTTTCTTCTCTCACATCCCCCTTAAGCGAGTTGTTCATGAGAATATTGTCCGAAATTAAGCACAACTTTTCCAAACCCTGAAACCAAATCTCTAAACTCGGGCTTCCCTGGTGGCACAGTGGTTGAGAGTCCACCTGCCGATGCAGGGCACACGGGTTCGTGCCCTGGTCCGCGAAGATCCCATGTGCCACGGAGCGGCTGGGCCCGTGAGCCATGGCCACTGGGCCCGTGCGTCCAGAGCCTGTGCTCCGCAACGGGAGAGGCCACAACAGTGAGAGGCCCACATACTGAAAAAAAAAAAAAAAAACCCAAAAATCTCTAAACTCCAAGGAAATGTTGCCAGATGCTTACTGAAGGGGGAAGTTGCTTCTACTTTCTCAAAATCTCTAATGTGGGAGAAAAGGAAAAGCAATATCAGCCAGAAACCACTCCATGTTTGTGCTTTAAACCATAACACCACCACAAACAAGATGGGGTTAGTTTATTTGGGGAGGAAGAGCAAAGAAAAAAAGTAATTAAGAGTTTCCATTCCTGTCAGATCTCTTCTCATCTGAGCAGAGCCACTGTCTCCACCAACTACATGGAAGCTGCATTAGCTCTTCCTCCTACATCAATTCAGCACATATCCCCAGAAAGCATCTGTACTTTGTCTAACTGCCTAACTACAGAGACAAGAATTGAGCAATGAAATGACTAACAAAGGAACAATCCCCCACTTCAAGGAAGAGAAGCAAAAATGAGTGCGCACATGCTTCTGTTTACCTCCTCCGCTCCTAGGGACCAGATGCAAGGGACTGTTTGTATACAGATGATAATCTTATGAGTGAGTCCAACCGTTTCTGCCCTAAGACCAACGTCCTAGGGGCTCTGCCTTTTCCAACTTCTAAGTTCAAACTGGGGGATGCCTGGGCACATCTGGTCACCATTTGATTTCAGGCTCCTATTGTGTTCAGTCTGTGGGGGGAAGTGAGTCTATAAATAGCTCACACTCGAAAAAAATGAGAAACTATCTACTCTGCCTTTCCTCCAGAGAAGAGAGGTTTTCACCAAACCCAGCTCCCTCATCATGATCATAAACCAAGTTAATATGCTAAGTAGCCAGACTCAATCAAATGATTCATACACTTATTTTATAAGACTAAACAGTATCTAGAATGAAACCAGGAAGGAGCTTCAAGTTAAGATTAGTGAATGATTCATGTGATGCTTTGAGAAGTCTTTTTGGAAACACACCAAGCTGTGCAGTTAAATCCATGTATGTGAAGCACCACTTTCAAGTCTTAAGAAGAATGCCCTTTCCACCTTTGGAAGAGAATTACAGGTTTAAATCCTATTCAGTCCTGAAAAGAGCAATCACGCTGTGGACTAGCCTTTTTTTTTTTTTTTTTTTTTTTGAGTTTGGGGAAAGGTTTATCAATCTTGTTTATCTTCTCAAAGAACCAGCTTTTAGTTTTATTAACGAACCCATGTCCCCTGCATCGGCAGGCGGACTCTCAACCACTGCGCCACCAGGGAAGCCCGGACTAGACTTTTTACAACCTCCCCTCCCTACCCCCGACAAAAAAGGCCTACCTCCCTCTTCAAGTATTTTCAAATGCTTAATTTAAATATTTATCAGTACTGTAGTATTTACTACACTGTGAAGTAATTAACCCTGTGTATCTGCCTCCCTCAAGAACTAAGAGTTTTTCATGGGTAACTACAATGTCCAATTCTTATTGGTTATTTCCAGTACTTAGCACAATTCTTGGCATATTTTTCAGTAGAAGTATGCTGAATGAATAAGGTAAAATAATCACATATTACATGACCTTAGTGAGCTTTCACAAATAAAAGACAATCAAATTTAATGTTGATTTAAGGGAGAGGTGAGAGAAAAGGGGGCCAAGCAGGTAAAAGTAAACAAAACAGCGATATAAACAGATTGTTTCACTTCATGTCCACACCTGCTCAGGATTCCAAAAAGGCTATTTTTGCTGGAAGCTGAGATTATGTAAATGTATGTAAACCACAGACTAGTAAGAGCCAGTATACAGTAACAACCACCCCTAACTTCAGATCCTGGAAAAAATAATTTGAAGCCAAACTCCTGTTCCCAGAAATGCAGTTCAGAAAGAACAGCAAGCAGCAACAAAGATATTGGACAGCTAAGACCTACAACTTGAAATGCTCCAAAATGTTTCATAGTAAATTATCAATTTCTGATTTTGTCTTTAGAATATAAGGAAAAGTCTCCTATACATGTTCTAGAAGTCACAGCATATTATCACTGTGCCTGTCAAAGGATCTGTCTTTGGTTTAGAAGACAAATGCTAAATTAAAATCTGCTCTACTGAGTCCATAGAGCAAGTCACAAACCAATGTGGTTCCATCTGCTGACACCAGAATTAATGCTATATGGTTTGTCAGATATAAATCAAACACGGTCTTCATCTTTTCAGTGTCCAAAATATGATAGCTGAAATGAAGTTAAAGAATATACTAATAGAAGGAAAATGATACCAGATGGAAATATGGATATACAAAAAGAAATGAAGAGCGCTAGAACCGTTAACTACATGGGCAAGTATATGATTTTTTTTCTTACTATTTAAATTCTTTAAAAAATAATTTACCATTTAAATGAAATTATTGACAATGCATTATGGAGTTCATAACATATGTAGATACAAAATGTATGACTTGACAGTATAAAGACTGAGAGAGAAGAAACAGAAGTATTTTAGCGTACCTTATTTTATGTGGGAAGTAGTATATTATCACTTAAATATAGACTGTGATAAGTTAAAAATGTATACTATAAACCCTAAAGCAACCACTAACAAAACAAAGACTTATAATTAATAAACCAACAAAAATAAAATGGGAACACAAAAATACTCAATCCAAAAAAGGCAGAAAAATACAAAAAAGGGAACAAATAAGAGATAGGTCAAATAGAAAAAAAAGAAAAAAGAAAAATGATTGTCATAATTATATTAGTAATTACACAATGTAAATGTTCTAAATAGCCCCAATTAAAGGCAGAGATGGTCTGATTAGGAAAACAAAGCAAGACTCAATCACATATATGCTGCCTACAAGAAATTCACTGTAAATATAAAGACATAAATAGTTTAAAAGTTCACAGTAGCAAATAAATTATGGTACACTCACATAAAATGTTACTAAATGTTACTAAAATGGACATCAAAAAAGTGAGGTGATCATATATACAGATATGAAAATGTCTCCAAGATGCATTAACTGAACAAAGCAAGATGCAGAATAATGTGTCTGCTACCATTTTTTAAAAAAATAATAAATATACAACTACATGCTTAGATGTACACAAAATATATAGGAATATACACAAGAAATCAATAACAATGGTTGTCTCAGCATAGGGGAAATAGGTACCAGGAGATAGAAAAGAGATTTAATTTTCACTGTACATCCTTTTATACTGTTTTATCTGCCATGTGCATATATTACCTATTTTTTAATTAATAAATTATAGTAGTTTTAGAAAAAAAATTTATTATTAAAGAATTAAGAACAAAAGATACTTTCACTGGCAGTATATAGAACTCTGTAAAGAGACTTCTTTCTTGGTATAGAAACATCAGAGAATATAATGTAGTAATAATATCAACTGATTTTTTTTAATCTTTCTAATTTTTTTCCAAGTCCTCTCAAGCCTAATACTTCATTTTAGTCTAACAGTATTCCTGTGTGTTGGTAGGTGGGGATCATCACTCCCTCTTGAAACATAAGAAAACTGAGGCTATTTAAATCACATAATATAAAGTTGTTCCACTAAACCAAAAGCCATCAAGGTTTGCCTGAGATGGCACTTGTGTAAGTGGATATGTCAGTGTCTAACATGTCTTCTTTCTCACATCAGCCAGACAGAAAAGAGAAATGTCAACCAGGGAATAATCCACATTTTACAGCCAAAGCAAAAGCACAGTTTTCTGGATCTTGGGAAGAGCAGTCATCTATTCAAAATTGTATAATTTAAGGTACAATATATCATGAACTCCAGAATCTTGTTACTAAAAGTGTAGTCCTCAGTCCAGCAGTATCTTAAGTTCCAACCCAGAACTCTTTGATCTCAATCTGCGTCTCTAACTTTACTTTCACATGCATACATATCACCTGGTGATCTCTTTAAAATGCAGATTTTGATTCAACGCATTTGGCTTAGGGTCTGAAAGTACACATTTCTAACAAGCTCTAGGCAATACCAAGGTCCACACTTTGAGGAGCAAGGCAAAGATTGTAGGGCCAGAATGTACAAGATGTGCTTGTGTGTTCCCAAAGAATAGGAAGCATGTCCTCTTCCTTTCATTGTATGGAAGCATCTGGACATGCACAGTTCTTAGTAAAGCTCAGCAGGCACATCCAGAAGGAAAAACCAGTAATGTGTTCCTGGGAGGCGTTTTTCTACAGTAAATCAGAACACTTCTACCATTCTGGAACAAAACAGATCTGCATGATGTCCCAGGGGCAGACTCTTGAGAGAGCAGCAACAATGGAGATACCATGGCCCCAAACCAAGGTTCTGGAAACAAAGAAAGGCAGTGGTGTCCAAGCAACAATGGGGATGGACAAAAGGATGGAATGGGCACTACAGCCTATTAGAACCTCTAGAAAAAAAATCTTGAATGAGATATAGATTTGCTCAAAATCTGATCAGCATAAAACACGTATATCAAGTGAGGTAAAGCAACTAAGCAAAACTCTGTCTCTGTCACTCACACACACACACACACACACACACACACACACTCACAGTTTGTTTACCCAGCACCTAGCATATACCGACATACAACAGACAACGGTGAGTGAATGCTGTTTCTGTAACCCAGGATACGCCGCCTCCTGCCCTCAGGTTAAATATCTTCATGGCCTGTATCTGCTGGATTCAGCTAAGCATCCAGGATGCTCCCGAGGCCACTTTGCCACTGTCCCAAAGAACCTGGGATTAGCCTCCATATCCCCTAGGAGTCTGGAGCAGCGCAGAGATGGAATGTGGGAGTCTGGCCTCCTGGGACACTTGGAGAGATGGACACTATGACTACATCCTCTTAGCTTCACCCTGGACTGGCAGCACTTGATCCACTCAAGCACATCTTGTACATTCTGTCCCTACAATCTTTGCTTATTATGCCTTTCCTTCTGACTGCAATGACCTCCCTTCAGCTCATTCAAAGGCATCTATGGGTAGTGTGTTACTCCTCTGGATTCCTGAAATACTTAATCTAAGTACCACTCATTTAACACTTGAATGCTTGGTATTGTTGATTATTTTTATTATTTTAAGGATTATTTATAAATATAAAATTATACATTTATAATAATATAAGTATACTGTTATTATATTTATTATTATTCCCAATAAGACTAAGCTTTCTGAGGGCAGGAATCACATCTTATATCACCCCATATTCCTCACAGCACTCAACCCCACTGTGTTGCAGATGGTAGTTGCCTCTCAAGTGCTTACTGACTGAATGAGAGAAATGTCACTACGCTAGGAAATGTAGGGTATTCAAAGATGGATGAGGCCTAGTCTGCCTTCAAGGATCACTCAGTCTAATAAAATAGGTAAGTCATGTACCCAAGGAGCGTTAATTTAAATTAATACGCAGAGTGTCACAAGAGAGTAACAAGATATTATGAGAATCTAAGGGATGGTGACAACTTCAAGGAAGAAGTACCATTTTAACTGGGTCTTAAAGAACAAGCAGCATTTTGAATGGTAGGAACTGGGGAGGTGAGATATTTTAACATATTTTGGGAAGAGGAGTCAGCATGAGCAAAAGCAGGGAAGTACATGGCATTTGGGGAAGAGCAAACACCAAAATAATCAGGATAGCCTGAAAAAGAAATGAAAAAGGACCAGCCCTGTCCAATACTAAAAAGTAGTAAAACAGTATGGTATATGCTTTTATGAATATTTGAAAACTTGTGAAACAGTATAGTTCTGGCACAAAAGTACGAATCAATCAATGAAACAAAACAGTTTTAAAAGAGACCCCAGGTGGGACTTCCCTGGCGGTCCAATAGTTAAGACTCCATGCTTCCAATGCAGGGGGCGTGGGTTCGATCCCTGGTCAGGGAACTAAGATCCCATGTGCTGCACAGCGTGGCCAAAAAAATTTTTTTTAATTTTTTAATTAAAAAAAATAATAAAAGAGACCCCAGTATATACAGGAATTAAGCAAATGATAAAAATGGCTTTTACATATCAGTGGAGAAAGGATGGGTGCTCAGTAAATGGCAATGAGGCAATTGGCTATCTGGGGAAAAAAGTAAAAATGAAGCCCCACTGCATTTCCTACAACAAAAATATTCAAATGGATCAAATATTTAACTATTAATAAGATAAATCCATTAGTACCCCAGAAAAAAAAATGGCAAATACTTTTATGATCTTAGAATGACAGGCCTTTCTAAGCTTAGCATACTAGGAAGCCACAGAGAAAGGTCAATAATTTGACTACATTTAAACGCACACACACGGGTGCACAGGAAAAAATTACAGTCAAAACAAAAGTAAACAGGGGAAACATGCAACATCTATGACATGGATCAATTTCCTTAATATTCTAACTGCTCTTAAAAATAAGTAAGAGGGCTTCCCTGGTGGCGCAGTGGTTGGGAGTCCGCCTGCCAATGCAGGGGACGCGGGTTCGTGCCCTGGTCCAGGAGGATCCCACGTGCCGCGGAGCGGCTGGGCCCGTGAGCCATGGTCGCTGAGCCTGCGCATCCGGAGCCTGTGCTCCACAGTGCGGGAGGCCACGGCAGTGAGAGGCCCGCATACCGCAAAAAAAATAATAAGAAAAAGGGACTTCCCTGGTAGTCCAGAGGTAAAGAATCCGCCTTCCAATGCAGGGGATGTGGGTTCGATCCCTTGTCAGGGAACTAAGGTCCCACATGCCACAGGGCAACTAAGCCCAGGCACCATAACTGCTGAGTTCGGGCACCTCAGCTAGAGAGTCTGTGTGCCACAAACTACAGAGCCCACGTGCCCTGGAGCCTGCGCACCACAACTAGAGAGAGAAAACCCGCACGCCACAACTAGAGAGAGAAAACCCGCACGCCACAACTAGAGAGAAGCCCACGCGCCGCAAGGAAAAAGCCTGCATGCCTCAATGAAGATCCTGCATGCCGCAACTAACCTGAAGCAGCCAAAAATAAATAAATAAATAAATCTTTAAAAAAAAAGAAAAAGATGAATACAGTAGAAAAATGGGGAAAAATATATGAACACACAATTCACAGGGAACAAAATATACAAATGGCCCAGAAACATACAAAGATGCTCAATCCCAATTATAATAAAAAGAAAAGCCAAAGATACCATTTCTACCTATAAGATAGACAAAGATTAAAGAGTTTGATAACACCTAGTATTGACAAGGAATGTGATAAAGTATTCTGATACACTATTGTTAAGCATGTAAATTGGTACAATCTTTTTGGAAGACAATTAGACAAAAATCTATTGAAATTCAAAATATACATACTCTCTGAACATGCAACTGCACTTCTAGAAATTTACCTTACGGTTACACTTGCAAAAATGCAAAGATGATCACTCTAGTATTATAGTGAATAGTAGAAACATAATATAATATATATTATATAATAGCAGAATTACAAAATTTTGGAATTATAATTATATAATATGTAATAATATATTGTATTATATAGTTAGCTGGAAATATTCTAACCATCCATCATTAGAAAACTAGTTAAACTACAATAACTTTATAGGATGGAATTCCATGTAGCATTAAAACAATGAGGTAGAACTATAGGTACTACAAATAAATTAGGGCCAAGATTAAGTTGCATAGAATAAAGCAAGTTGAAAAAAAGTACATAGAGTGTAAGCCCCTTAGTATTTTTTTTAAAAGAGACATACTATATATGCTTACTTATGATTAGAGAATGTCTGAAAGGATAGCAAAGAACTGCCGACAGTGGTTACCTCTGGAGAATGAGACCAGTGGGGAGGCATGGAAGGGGAAGTGATTTTCACCTTTTACATTACACCCTTCTGGACTGTTTGAACGTTTTCCAGTTAGCTTGTATTGCTTTCATAGCAAACTATTTTAATAAACTAATTAATCTACTGATACATTTTATGCAGTTGTCTGCTTTCTGCTGAGCATAGAACTAGAGAGAGACCAGTCCTGCTCCTTTCCCCATACTTTCTGAACCCTTTTCAGAACACTGCACTTAGAAGGGGCCTTTTGTTGGTCAGCTGGACTGGCTCCCACAGAGGACCATTGAAAGGTGCTGAGAGGGGACTTGGACACTGGCTTACTGTGCAAGTATGTGGGAGAGAATTTAGCACCTGGTGATGCAGACCAGGTGGTTTCCTCTGGAGAAGGCTACGGTTACCAGTCTGCCTGTGCACACCTCTGCTGTGGTGGACACACAGACCTTTTGTTCAAAGGGCTGCGCTTCATCTTATATCCTCTTGTTCACATGATTTTGCAAATCAGTTTTTCCAAAGACCTTCAAAGTGATCACCTCCATCATCATTTCTTCAAGCAATTAATTGACAATCCTTATAAACCCAGGACAAATTCAAGTGTAAAGGGAGCGGAGTATAGGGCAACTTCTCAGCACTGCAGATGCAAGCAAGAGAACTTCTGGGGAACATCAAGGACACCTAGCTCAGGACCTCTATCTGTATTTATGCTTAGGCTGCACCAGGTTTCCAGCTGACTATCAAAATTTGGGCATGCCGCCCCTACAGATAACCTCTCTCCCAAGCCTAAATCTCAAGGACTCCAGATACAACCAGAAATTCCTGTTACCCTTGACTCACAGAGGAGAAAAAAGAATCCAAACAAGCTGTTGCATTTTAAAAGATTTCTCTAGTTTCTGCTGTTCATTTTTGTAAAGGCATCCAGCACCAACAGCAAGCATTGTCAAGGATCTCTGTTCTTCAGATTTTTCTGAGTCTAAAAGCTACCCTTTAAAAATTCATAATCAAGTTTCCAGAGAGGGGGAAAAAATGAGTTAGAAGAAGCCAAAAGAATGACCTTATTCCTTTAAAATCCAGCCCATGGACATGCTTATGGAGCTGAGCAGCTGTGCTATTGGCAGAGGGAACTTACTGAAATGAAGCACTCATGGTAATCTCCCTTCCCCCACTCATGCCAGAAGAGCCCCATCCAATTATTGAACAAAAAGGCTTTTTCTTATAAACTTCTCTCCCTTCAACTTCTGTCTCCATCTTGGTTGGGAAGAAATAGCACTAGCGCTGGAATGTACACAGCTCTGCAAATATTCATGAGAAAATCCTCTGACGCCCACACGCTCCCCAGCTGCCCTAGCACATACATGCATTAGGGAAAGGGATGCACAGAGAAATTCATAGATGTCTATGGTTCTCCAACTTAGGCAAACTGCAAGGCCTCCTCAAAACGGGCAGCAAGATTCAAGAAGGCAGAGTGCTAACTTATCACTTATCCACTGAACCATAAATTGAATTATCAACCCAATAACCACTAACTGATCATTTAAGATGTGCAATACTGGAAATACAGAAATAAATAGAGCTGTGTGTGGTGCAGCATCTGAGAGCTTGCACTTTGGAATCACACAGTCAAAGGTTTAAATGCTGGTTCCATCACTTGGTTGGTGACCTTCAAGCAAGCTACTCAACCTATCTGAGCCTGCTCCTGTACCTAAATTGGAGATAATAATATTTACTGTAAAAAGTAATATACCCCTAACCCCTCTATGAACTCTCAAATTCCTTCTCATCTTAGTTTCTTCTTCATGTTTGTCCCTCCTCTTGCTCCTCCAAGGTCCCTCTTCAGTTTCAGTAGCTCTTCCACCTTCTTTCCTCTTTCCCCAAAGCCTTCATTCATACTCCAAGTTCAGGAGATACAAAAGAAGTGACAGCCATACCCCTCTCCACCTCACCCTACTTACTTTCCGAAGCAGGAGATCATAGATCACTTGTCTTCATTTTATAATGGGTTGCAGTCCCCAGACAGAAATGCTGCTTCTGTGGCAGCAGTAACTAGCCCCAGCCTGGTCATGTTACAGAACCTATGATAACAGTCACTCAATACCTTCCCACCCCCATGCTACTAAATGGCAATAGTGTAATTTCCCTCATCTTGACGAGTACAGAGCCAGGGACAGGCCCAGTCTCAAGAACAAGATCTTTCCTTGGGATTCTGCTAAGCAGCACACTTCCTGCCCTGCAGGAAACTATGTGTTGCAGTTCCTGATCCTGTCACTAGAATAAGCAACAGGCATTTCCCTGCAACACCAAGCACAACTCTGGACCGGCCAAAAAGAAAAAAAAAACCCTATTAACTACTATTTTTGTCTCTCTAGGCCTTCATCTTTAAAATACGTGCCATGATGGTCTCTAGCATTTCTTCTAACACCAACATTCTGGAATTCTAAAGTCAAACTATTTAGGTGCCACATATCCAGATTCAAAAACTCTGCACAAGTTACTCTTCATGTCTCTATAAACAATCCTCTGCAATTTAATCTGAAATCCTCTATTTTCTCCAAATGGCAATGAAGACCAGCTGGTTCTAATGCTCCGTAAACCATTAAAATCATCATGTTCTGTACCTGTAGAGCATTATTATTACCTGTCTTCCCGTCTCTGGAGCAACATTCCTTCATTAAATAATCACATGCAGAATGCACATGAGGTGCACTACACTGACAGTGGCTTTCCTCTTGGTTCCTGCAGCCAGCCCTTTAATCATTTGGGGGTGTGTGGGGTTTTCCTCTGAAGCCTCTCCAAGTTCCTAACAACCTCAAGCTGAAGTCCAAAACGAGAAAATACTCACCAAAGAACCTGTAACACAAACGCACATGCACGAGCGCACGCGCGTACACACACACACTCCTCCCCACCTTGCCCCTCGGCAGGGCTCTTTGGGGGTAAGCAATGGATGTTCTCTGTGTGTTGTTTGGTGTTCAGTGTATTATGGAGATAAAACAGTGTTAAAACAACAACAAGCATAATCACACTGCTGCTATAATTTCAGTTTTGAATGTGGTGGCTGTGGGGAGGAAATCTCTGCTCACTCACACGATATTTCGTCTGGAAAAGCTACAGGTTTTTTAACTATTGTGTTTTAGCCAAATACCACAGCATTTTAAAATAAAGATTCCCAGGAGAATAGAAGCAATTACGTCCCACAAGGGCTGGGTAGCTTTTTGTTCCTGATGCACTTTCTGTTGACTCAGTCTACACTTGTTTTGACAGCCACTCACAGTCCTTGGTGGGTAAAGCTGAGCTAATGCTCCTCATGGAAAGTTTTACAAACATACAATCACCCAAACACAAAATGCTTGTGCAGAGGACTCCCGCTCCAACAGATGTTCCTGACCAGGCGGAAGGGAGGGAAGTTAATTTTCCAAGTGGAGCATGCTGATCCCAGAAGGGATCACAACCAGATTCAAAGAAGATTTTCAAATCTAGTTCAGCTCTTAGAAAGAAGCATGGGCCTCACTTCTCTTGTACTGTGATAGTGGTAATCACAACAGGGACCCAAGCCACAGCACTCATGACCTCACATTCCACTCTTAGCTGTCAAGCCCTGGGCTGAACACTTCACATCATTATCTGTTTCCTCTTCACAGTAACTCAAGTTGAAAAGACTAGGACTCAGAGAGGTTAAGTAACTTGTCCCAAAGTAAGCCAGCTGGTAAGTGGCTGTGCCTGAATTCAAATCCAGGTCTAACTTCAAGAGAAGAAGCCGATTAATATAGATTCAAGGCAGATAAAATGCAGGTCAATTTTTAAGAAAAGCCTTGGCTGCAAGTCCAAATGTTAATAAAGACTGAAAACACAATTAGGTCAGTAACGACCTCCCTTAAGAATGGGACACGGGCTTCCCTGGTGGCGCAGTGGTTGAGAGTCCGCCTGCCGACGCAGAGGACGCGGGTTTGTGCCCCGATCTGGGAGGATCCCACATGTCGCGGAGCGGCTGGACCCATGAGCCATGGCCGCTGAGCCTGCGCGTCCGGAGCCTGTGCTCCGCAATGGGAGAGGCCACGGCAGTGAGAGGCCCGCGGACGGCAAAAAAAAAAAAAAAGAATGGGACGCTGGGGACTTCCCTGGTGGTGCAGTGGTTAAGAATCCGCCTGTCGGGCTTCCCTGGTGGCGCAGTGGTTGGGAGTCCGCCTGCCAGTGCGGGGGACACAGGTTCGTGCCCTGGTCCGGGGGGATCCCGCGTGTCGCGGGGTGGCTGGGCCCATGGGCCATGGCCGCTGGGCCTGCGCGTCCGGGGCCTGTGCTCCGCGGCGGGAGAGGCCATGGCAGTGAGAGGCCCGCGTACGGCAAAAAAAAAAAAAAAAAAAAAAAAAAAAAAACACCCCCC
>NW_020175821.1:1538588-1561704 GCF_003031525.2 Neophocaena asiaeorientalis asiaeorientalis
AAGAATCCGCCTGCCAATGCAGGGAACACGGGTTCGAGTCCTGCTCCGGGAAGATCCCACATGCCACGGAGCAACTAAGCCCGTGTACCAAAACTACTGAGCCTGCGCTCTAGAGACCACGAGCCACAACTACTGAGCCCGTGTGTCACAACTACTGAAGCCTGCGTGCCTAGAGTCCACACTCCGCAACAAGAGAAGCTACCACAAGAGAAGCCTGCGCACCACGACAAAGAGTAGCCCCTGCTCATAGCAACCAGAGAAAGCCCGCGCACAGCAACGAAGACCCAAAACACAGCCAAAATAAATAAGTTTTTTAAAAAAGAATAGGATGCTGATGACATCAGGGTCATGGGGTAATGGACAAGTCAGGTAGTATAATCCCCTGCTAGTCCCCATTCACTATAACCTTTTCTCTCTTTCCCTTCACCCTCTCTCCTCACCTTTCCATCTCTTCCTTTTCCTATATCCGTCTTTTTACCTTTTTACACTGTAGTTTAGTAAAGAATATGAACTTTGCATTCAGATGATCCTGTTTTCAAATCTAAGACTCATTTTCTTATTGTGTGACTTCGGGCAGATCATATCGCTCTTATCCTAAATTTCCTCAACTATAGAAGAAGAATAAAATCTTCTACTTTTCAGGCTGTTGAAGGGATTAAATTAGATAATATGCATAAAGAGAGGACCAGGTCACTAGCAGACTAAATGAGATTTGTTTAATTTTGAGAGTCAGTGAGGCGTGGTGGACACGACATAGAATTTAGAGCCGGACAGTCTTGGCTTTGAATCCCTGCTCTACCACTTACTGGCTAAGTGACTCAGGCAAGTCTTGTAGCCGTTCTGTGGCTCGGTTTCCTTATCTATAAAATGGAGTAAATAATATAGGGGTAATAGATTTTGGAAGAAAGTCAAATGAAATGATAAACACTTAGAGTCTATAGATATTTAACAAGGAAGCTGCCTCTCAGCAGAACTTGCAGTAGCCGATTTGCTCTCTAGAGGCTCATATTTGTTGACACCTGATCTATGTGTTCAAGCGTGTCACCACTAAGGACTGGGAAGTGCTAGAGCACAAAGGAATTTTAATCTTGAACCTATCTTTTGAGGCTGTAACATAAACATAAAGACAGGGAGGTAGAGTGGTACAATGCAATGCAAAGGCCACCACAGCAAGCAAGGGTCCAGTCCCACTTTGGCATTAACTGCCTGTATAAGACCATGTAAGTTACACGCTGTATCTGGAACAGGAGAGGGTGGCCTAGATGAGTGGGCCTTGCCTGGAAACATTTTTCATTGTCACGATTGGGACTGCTACCGGCACCTAATGGGTAGAGGCCAGGGATGCTGCTAAAGATCCTACAATGCCCAGGACAGACTCCCTACAACAAAGAATTAACCAGCCAAAATATCAACAGTGCTAAGGTTGGGGAAGCCTGGCCTAGATGGCTGCTAAGTTCCCTTCAAGTTCTAATGCTCTAAGAGACTACGAGGAGAAAGCAACACCAACACTGAACATGTGACTTCTTGTCAACATCCATCAAGCAATGCCTTATGATGTTGCTCAAAATCCCCCCAAGGCCCGTGGGGAAAATTTCCCCTCGGATATCTGGATATTCTGAAATCAGTGCTGTTCTTCTGAGGGTGATGACAGTCCTTCCTTCAAAAAAGGAGGCACAGTCCTCCAGGGACTTGGTCCCTTACTCTGTGCAATTAGAGTTGGTGTTTCCAAAGCCATGAGGTTTCTTTAGGGCAAGAAGATGATGTAAATGAGTCTGAATAGATCAGAATGATACATGGTACACACAACAGCAGAGGTGAATATCAAGTATTGATACATCATGCTAAGTAAGCCAGACTCAAAAGGCTACATACTATTTTATTACATTTATACAACATTATGGAACAGACAAAACTGTAGGGAAGAAAACAGATCAGCAGTTGCCAGGGGCTGGGTGGGTAAGAACAGTCTGACTACAAACGGACATGAAGGAATTTGGGGGATGATGCACTGTTTTATATACTTATTATAGTGGAAGTTATACAACTGTATGTGTTTGTCCAAACTCACAGAACCGTACACTGTACACTAAATGGTGAATTTTACTGTACCAAAATTATACTTCAATAAGACTGGCCCCTTTCCCCCCACCCGCCAAAATACGATCACAAAGACAGTAGAGAGGATTGCTGTACTTTGGGAGAAGATGAAACAGATGACATCTAAATGCTTCCTTATGCCAAGTCCTATGATTCTATGATAATCTGCCTTTCCTATCCCTGGTGACCTCAGAGCCGTAATGATTAGGATTAAGACTGGGCTCCAATTTCTGTGTCAAAGTGATGAGTCCCTCCAACCAAATCATGTGGATGTGAGTCTTGCCACCATTCTGGGACCTCTGGCCCTTCTCCAGCCTGTGACAGAGATTCCTTTCCTTCCCTCTCGTAACCTGACCAATGAGTGCCTTAGACAATTAGTAAACAAGCCAGAATAAACCTTAGGAGACACTGGTTTTATCTCTCTGCACAGGCTTCCTGTCCAAATGCCATTTGATCTTTCCATTGAACTTCAAATCGGGCAACAGAAAAGGAATCATATTTATGAATTCCCCTCCTCTACGGGCTTCTGGGTTTCCACTAGGTTATTTTTATACACTTAAGCTACATAAATATAAAAAGTGAGCCTCATACCAAAATTATACCTGGGCTTGCTGATATATAGATATAGATATGTAGTTTTGTTTTGTTTACACATACTTCCCAGATTATCTATCAAATGTTACACAGGGCTTCCCTGGTGGCGCAGTGGTTGAGAGTCCACCCGCCGATGCAGGGGACACAGGTTTGTGCCCCGGTCCGGGAAGATCCCACATGCCGCGGAACGGCTGGGCCCGTGAGCCACGGCCGCTGAGCCTGCGCGTCCGGAGCCTGTGCTCCGCAACAGGAGAGGCCACAACAGTGAGAGGCCCGCATATCGCAAAAAAAAGAAAAACCAAAAAATGTTACACAAATTAGTTAATGTTTCTTATGTACAGAACAGTCCTAAGTATGCTATGGTCAAGAAGGATGGAAAGAGCCATCAGAATGCTCACACTTTCTGCTAATAGAAAGACCACTGTCTTCGATACCACAAATACTGTCACAACGGCAAACTGCTTTAGGAGTCCCATGCTCTTATTTGAGAGTCACTTCCTCCCCTGGCTCTTCTTGGAGGATCTCAGTGGAACAATACAAACAGCAGTAACCAGATACCTCATACCTGCTTGAGTGCTGGGATAAAAGTCAAGGGCCACAAGATAAGCCTGGACCTGCCAGTGCCCCCATCCTCCAAAGGATGGAGAAGACTTGGTAGGGGCCAGGTAATACCCACACTGCCCCTTTCTGCTGAGCATTTATAGCAAACACACTGTGACTACAAAAGTGGGGTGCTCGGGCTTCCCTGGTGGTGCAGTGGTTGAGAGTCCGCCTGCCGATGCAGGGGACACGGGTTCGTGCCCCGGTCCGGGAAGATCCCACATGCTGCAGAGCAGCTGGGCCCGTGAGCCACAGCCGCTGAGCCTGCACGTCCGGAGCCTGTGCTCCACAACGGGAGAGACCACAACAGTGAGAGGCCTGAGTACCGAAAAAAATTTAAAAAGTGGGGTGCTCATATTATAATAGAAGGGACCCACTGAAACAACAAATCTCACAGTGGTCTAGGGTCTTGTTTCCACATGTTCCCCTCAAAAGGGATGGATGAGGAATTATACTTCCATGGTTTAGAATTATCCAATCATCTTCAGAAGTCTGTATCAGCAGAAAATCAGTACAGGCAGACCTCGGAGATGTTACAGGCCCGCTTCCAGACCAACACAATAAAGCAAATAATTGCAACAAAGCCAGTCACATGAATTTTTTGGTTTCCAAGCGCATACAAAAGTCATGTTTACACTATACTGCAGTCTACTAAGTGTGCAATAGCATTATGTCTAAAAAACACTGAACATACCTTAATCTGAAAATTCTTTAAGACTAAAAACTGCTAACCATCATCTGAGCCATCAGTGAGTCACAGTGGTGACATCGAAGATCACTGACCGGGGATCATCATAAAAAATATAATAATAATGAAAAAGTTATAAATATTACGAGAATTACCAAAATATGACACAGAGACACGAAGTGAATAAATGTTATGAAAAATGGCACGGATAGACTTGCTTGATGCAGGGTTGCCACAAACCTTCAATTTGTAAAAAATGCAGTATCCATTAAGGCAATAAAGCGAAGTGCAATAAAACGAGGTATGCCTATGCTGTCCTCCAAGTCACTCAGGCTTGATAACATTGTTTCTTTGGCATAATTAGGAAAAGTTTCACAAAAGACTAACATACTTAGCAGAAAACACACTTTGGCTTTTTGTTCAAAGATGTATGCACTGATAGGCAATGGTTGTCTAGGGTTCTCCCCCAAATTTTTCCATTTTCAATGTTTTTTTCCTAAAGACATATTCCTCTAGTATTCTCTTTCACAGGTAAGAAAGAACATCTGAAAGGCCAAATAAATGATTTTTCTAATTTTAGAAAGGACCCTGGCAGCTGCTAGGATGAGGACTATTGTCTGTGGTCACAGACTTGAATCAGGCAAGGCTTGCTGGACGTCATGGGGACTAAATGCATGACCTTTGACAGTGCTCCAACCAGGACAAGGCTGCTGCTTCACAGAAACAGAGAGAAGTCCTGTAGACCCACCTGGCCAGACCTGCTGCCTCAGAAACTTATGGGAGAGCTAATCAGCAGGAAGGGTGACCTACAGCACCAGCCAGTACAGGCTTGGCTCATCCTCTCAATCCTCAGCAGATGAACAGAATTCGCCTCTTACATACATTCCAGGCTGGCAGACTAACTGTCCAGCCCTTTACACTCAGCCTAGGAGCACAAGCCTAAGAATCAAAGAAGATACCAGTCTCTACGACTCATGGGCCCTTCTGCTGCGTACAACACAAGGTCAAGTTTGAGGTGAGCCCATTCACCTACCACAGGAGCAGAACATTGCCTGAACTACCTCGTACCCATCTGAATCAGACGGAGGTCCAAGCCTAAATGGACACTAGTCAATTTCCGTGCCCTCAACAAGCAGTCTTTTCTTATCTCCTTTGCTCTTTCTGCAACTGATGCCTCTCACTACCACTTCCCAGGTCAAAACATCATTAGTTTCTGACCAAACTACCGTAAGTAAGAAATAGCCAGGGCCCAGATTCCATGTTAATTTCCCAATAACTATCCAATTATAAAGAGCTGGGGAGAGTGAAGGAAAAATGACATTACCACATCCTGAGATGCATGCTGGGGGTCCTCTGGGTTGACTGACCAGTAGCAGTAATCAAAGCCAAATGCCACAACCTTCTCCCGGGAGTCGCCAAAGCCACTGGGTCGACCGTCCACCTAAAATCAAACATAGGATCCAGTGTCTTCTCTACTATAATATCAGAATCTGGCCAGTAGCACTTGATTCCTCTCTGCTGTAGCTAGCGATACCTGGACTGATCATGAGAATCTTTATCATATCTACCTGAAAAAGAAAAAGTAACCTTTGTCTTCATCTTGTTAGGTACAATGAAGCCCCAGAGAATTAAATGCCTGTCTATCATACTATCACATATCAACCCACATACGAACCAGCCCTATGAGGCATAAGACAGCTTGGGAGAAAAAGCCTTTCCTTCTCTGGGCCTCTTCTTCTTACTGTCATTTCTTCTCTAAGTATTTCTGTAGAAGATACTGGTAGTACATGCGTAATTGAGTCCCTGGGCCTGACAGGCTCTATCAACCTAGGGCAAACACAGAGGTCCTTGGGGTATCCACCCCCAGTGAATGAGAAAGCATGTTGGACAGAAGAGTTAGGACCACTCCAACTGCCCAAGGTAGATGAGGGCAGAGCCTGAGCTTAGAACTGTACTGACCTCTAGGTACTGGGGAGAATGGCACTATTCACAGAAATGCCTATCTTACTATTTAAAATTTAGACTCTGGACAGGGAGAAACAATCCTTTGAACTAGGTACCATAAGCCACAATAGAATGAGGCTGCCAGAATGACTAAGAGATTCTTAGTGGATAACTGGCCTCAGTGAAGTAAGCAGTCAGCGAGGTGTGCAGGGGGCAGATTAAAGTTTGATCTTGGCCAGAATTTATTCTTAAGAACCAAAAATATGGGCTCTCAGAACAAAGCAGCTGAAGTGATTAGGCAACAGAGACATAAATAAGAGCAGAGAATGAAAGGTCTTTTGTCCCCGGGGAGCTCCTGTTGAAAGTCTGGCAGGCTTCTCTTTCAGCAGAGAGCTACTGACAAAAGGAAACAGATCACATCAGAGGAGTAACACAAGAGTGGGCATGGCTGGGGGCCCTGGGATCCAGATAACTCTCGTCCTACAAGTCAGCTTCCTCAGCTCTCAGGAATGCTGAGTACCACCTGCAAGCTGACCACAGCAATAGTCACATGGCCGGCTGCCCCGTCCCTCTCCACTGCTCAAGGGCCATTTGATCTTTCAAAAGAATCCCTTCCACTTCCGCTGGCCTGGGAAATGGAGGAATGGGATGGAGGAAATTAGCCCTAGGAAGGGGTGAAGGGTAGGGGAGGAAGTTGCCAGTATTTGTCCAATTGTGACTCAAAGATCAGTCAGATCTGTAAAAGAGAATTTGTAGCAAGACTCGGGCTAGTGACCGACTCTCTTCTGAGATCTAAAGTCTCTTACTTCTCCTTCACTACGGCCAAAAGAAGAGTCCTGCATTAGCAGATGCATACTAAAAGCCCTGGTAATGCTTCTAGATGAAGTGATATCCAATAAGAGACTTGAGCCGAAGTCTAATTGGTGGTCGAGTGAGTTAAATATATGCATGGATAGTCCCCAGCATGATTCCAGTTGGCCACAGCCCCCATAACACTCCTAGTGTTTACTTTCAGAACAACTACTGACCAGTTTCCAAAACAGCTGTACCCCATTTGATAGAACTTGGGCTGCAGCAGCCACATCCCTGGAACTTCTTTCCTGCTGTATTTTTATATTTTCTTTGTGGTTGCTCAAAGCTCTTCCCACAATTCCCCTTACATGCCCTTCCCTCTCCCAATCCCCCTCTCTAAACACATTCGCATACCCACCTTCACCCACAGAAGCCCTGTAATAATACTAGCTCCTCAGTGAAAAGAAAAAGGAAAACAATTTCAGGCTTACCTTTAAATTCCTGATTTTTGCCACTTTGCCATCGACTTCCACAATAATTCTTCCCCCTTCTTTGGTCTCCCTAGAAACAAAACACAACCCATATGAGAAGAAATATTGCTTCTTTAAGTTAATCAAGAAAAGAGGCACTTCCTTGGTGGCACAGTGGTTAAGAATCCACCTGCCAATGCAGGGGACACAGGTTTGAGCCCTGGTCTGGGAAGATCCCACATGCCGCAGAGCAACTAAGCCCGTGGGCCACAACTACTGAGCCCGTGGACCACAACTACTGAAGCCCGCGCGCCTAGGGCCTGTGCTCCGCAACAAGAGAAGCCACTGCAATGAGAAGCCTGCGCACCACGACGAAGAGTAGCCCCCGCTCGCTGCAACTAGAGAAAGCCCACACACAGCAACGAAGACCCAATGCAGCCAAAAATAAATAAATAAATAAATAAATTTATTTTTTTTTTTAAAAAAAGAAAGAAAAGAGCAGCTGAGAACAGCGCTATTGGGACAAAGTGTTTCCCTACCGCTGTCTCCATAACTGGGGTGTCCGTCTCCATTAATGGCTATCAGCATCATATCAAGCAGTCCCCTAGTTGGCACACTTCCCTGGATTATTAGAATTTGGCTTGGGAACAGTGAAGAGTCACCGTTGTTGGGCACCCTCTATGTGCCAGGCACTGTATTAAGTAGAGTATGTACTATACTTCATCTTATGCAATCCTCTTAACACACCCTCCTGACATAGCTTCCTAACATATCTTCATTTTTTTCAGAATGAAGACCAAGGCTGAGAGAAATTATGTAACTCGTCCAAGGTCACACAGCTAGCAGTGGCAGAGCTGAAATTTCAACCCAGATCTGTCTAACCACAAAGCCATATGACTTAGAAATCGGGCTTGGAAACCATGGAGAATATCCTCCGCTCAGCACACAGCATGGCATCACTTCTCATTTTCTCTGATATTCTGAGCACAGAAAATAACAAAAAAGGTTTTGGAGTCCTCTCTGTTGAGACCTGAGAACACGCTTCCCAAATCCTTTCCTTATGTCTTCCTAAATCAGAATGAGAGCCAAGATCCTTAAGCATCTTCCTAAACTTGCAGTTCTGCAGTAACACTGCTAACAATTATCCAACCCCTAAATTCACTTTAAGGGGCTTAATCCATATGATCCATATACCTTAAGGCCAAAATGAATGGAATACACTCCATTCTAGATATGAAATCCTTTTTCACAACATAAAGAACTTTAGCTAAAGTGCTTAAGGTCAGAATGTTAATAGATGAGAGTTAACTCATTGGCACTTTTTCTACTACAAAGAAAGTTATCAATTAAATTACTCCTGGCCTGAGACCTGAAAGTTGAGCAGATATATTCAGTCTCATTTTTATTTTTCCTCAGGGTTTCCAGGATGTGACCTTGAGGATTTGGGGGCTGGAGGATGGCAAGGGGTGCACAGTGAGACAGGGGTCTTTACATTTAAGATTTTTTTTTTTAAACCTATCAGTGTGTTTAGGATAAAGCCCTGGATAAAAAATTTCCCTCTCCCAGGTGATGACATTTCTGTTACTTAAATTTCCTCAAGGCCCTGATGCTCTTTCTTTCACATTTCATACAAGACAGTACTTAAGGCAGCAGGGATATTCTTTGTCCCCCAGGATCATAAAATTACACCTCCTGCCCCCAGCCCTCAGCTCTCCTAAAGAAAATCTTTCATCTTTGGTGTTAAGATAATTTTTTTTCCTCTCTGCATTTAAAAGTAGGTTTTACTCTCCCTCCACCCACTATAAAATACACAGGTTATAGTAAATTTGCACAATAAAGAAAATAAGGGGGACAATATGCAATAACGTTTGCAAATCTATTTAATTTTTTAAAGTAAGCCCTTTTTTGAGGATTTTTCTAGGACTTTTTAGCATAAAGCAGCCAAAAGAAAAAAGGGTCTTGAACTTGACCCCTTGACAGAAAGATATGACACTAAAGGTGGGTGAGATGCTGCCCCTCCCCTGCCTGGACCACTGCCACTGGTAATCTAGTGGTTCCAAAATATTCTAAAACAAAATGAGGACAAATTAAAGTTGACCAGAATAGAAAGAAAGGGCACCAACCTCAACTGGGCAGCGGACTGCACAGAGCTCATAGGAAGTCTACGGATGGCTCTGGGTCCTGAATTCTACCAACAGGCATTCATTTGTTAGGGTTAAAGATTTTGCACAGGAATAAATCCTCAGTTACACGGTTACTCCTAAGACAGTGTTTCTCAAAGTGTGGTCCACAGGTTCCCTTCATCAGAATTATGGGAGAAGGTGGGGCTAGTTAATTGGAACTCCTGTTAACAACTTGCATTATAACAAGCTTCCCAGGTGGACTGTATGTCTCCTATAATTTGAGAATCACTGCCCTAGAGGAGAAAATAACCAAGCCATTTCCACTGATCTATTCATTTGTAAAACTTAAAAAGACAGCTAAGAAGAGGGAGGAATAAAAGCAGCTGTTAAAAATTATATAGCTAGCACTTTACTGGACACTTAAAATGAGCCAGGCTCTGTTCTAAGTATCTTTAATATACCCTTTCATTTGATCTTCACAAAAAAACCCATTAAAGTAGTTACACTATTTCACAGATTTAAAAAGAAGAGCACAGAAAGGGAATACAGTGCATGAAAAGTAACTTTTGCCAGAGCAGTGGCTAGTGTTCCAGAGCCTACAGTATTGGCAAAAGAAAACATGTTTTCTCAATGATGGATGATTTGGGACAAACAAGGGGCAGCATCTTATAATGAGACATGGATTTTCTGATTATGGGAAACAACTGTGAGGTAAAAGGGAGGGCACCAAAGCCATTTCCCATATTATCATTTTACTGATAGTCTATTCTAGTCCTACTGAGCAAACAGGCATCTGAGAAAGAAGTCCAACTTTTCTGTTATCTCAGGAAGGAGCGGCTTGGTCTGGTGAAAGGAACTCGGCTCTTACCTACTTTTAGATCTTAAACAAGACCATTTTCTCATCTGGAAAAATTAAGAATGGAAGCTTGACCTCTAAGATTTCTTTCCAAGTACCACGTAAGATCCAATGACTTTGTTAACTGAGTCTGTGCCTGCCAAAGAGTTCCAATATGTGCCTTCAGGTCCCAAACCACATTCTGCCAGCTTTATCTCCTACTACTCATCTCCCTCCACACACCCTCTCCTCAAACAACTGAAACTTTTCTGTTTCCTAACAGCCTAAGTCCTTCGCTCTCAGTGTTCTCATGGAGTGCTCTTTACACCTTCTCCACCTGTCAGCAGACTCTAGCAGCTCTTTTAAAAGTGTTTGGGTTCAAGCACCAACCCTTCTGTGAAGCCTTCCCTGACTTTCCAAACCTATGAGTGGAAAATCAGTAAGAAGGGAAAGAAATTATGCGGCTGGACCCTGGATGCCTCAACAGCTGAGAAGTGCAGGATCAGATTCACGCATGAAGAAATGGGCACTGACTACGTTGCGGGAAGGGGTTAAAACAACTTCCCCTTCTTGCCAGTTCTGCTGTCGAGCACCGAATGAAACCACCATCTCTCTGAGCCTCCGTTTCCCCCTCATACCTTACAATCTGCTTTCCTCCACATCTTCACAGAGAAACCCATGTGCACACAGGCACGCACACAATTCTGCCCCATTCCTCACAGGTACTCCAGAGCCACCAAGGAGAGACAGGAGACCGCCCGATCCCTCTCCCCCTTTCCCAGCCCTTCTCGGTGTACCCAGGGAGAAAGGCCCACACCATGCATCAAGAAAGAGAAAAACAAATACCGTATGCTAACACATATATATGGGGAAAAAAAAAAAAGGTTCTGAAGCACCTAGGGGCAGGACAGGAATAAATACACAGACGTCTAGAATGGACTTGAGGACACGGGAAGGGGGAAGGGTAAGCTGGGATGAAGTGAGAGAGTGGCATGGACATATATACACTACCAAATGTAAAATATATAGCTAGTGGGAAGCAGCCGCATAGCACAGGGAGATCAGCTCGCTGCTTTGTGATCGCCTAGAGGGGTGGGATAGGGAGGGTGGGAGGGAGGTGCAAGAGGGAGGAGATATGGGGATATCTGTATACATATAGTTGATTCACTTTGTTATGAAGCAGAAACTGACACACCATTGTAAAGCAATTATACTCCAAAAAGGATGTTAAAAAAAAAAAGACTTGAGCCGCGGTCCCTCAAAACTCCTGCTGGCAGGACTCCAGGGACACAGGGTAGGCCACCCTGAGGCCATCCACTAACCGCTACCCGCCAGAACACTAATCGAAAACCCAACCCGATCGAGGCTTTGTCCCGCCAGGCTTTTAGTTTCCGGACGCTGGACCCTTGGGCCACTTTGTGTCTGATTTCTCCGCGCCAGAATCACTGGAGGGAGAGGCGAGGACCTCGCCCTCCTCTCAGCTCATTTGACGCCTCAGGCGCCCCCTCCCTCCCAGACTCACCTCTTGCTGAGGGGCCGGACTCTCACGGCCACCCGCACGTTGGCCATCCCCTGGGCCAAGGCTCAAGTCCCGCAGGTCGGCCCAGCTGCAGCATCCCCAACGCCAGCCCCAAGCCGAGCCCCAGCCCAGCCCAGCCCAGCCCAGCCCCGCCTGCCCCACGCGCCTCACGGGACAACCCCGCCCATATGCGGGCGGATGCCCGGCCGCGACTGTGCCTGCCGAACCTCAGCCAATCCTGGACTGGAAGACGCCCGGGCCGCCCCGCCTCGCTCCTCCCACGCGCCTCACGGGACGGCCCCGCCCACGAGGGCGCAGGCTGCCCGACCAGGGCGGTGCCTGCGGAGCCTGGACCAATCCTGTCGGGGGCGGGAGGGCGCAGATCCTGGCTGGTTGGGGCCGGCTCCCGCCTATTGGGAACTAGCTTTTGTTCTCCCACCGTGCGACGGTGGTATAAAGTCGAGTAAGTCCGTTAAGTTTTAGTTTACCGACAGACTACAAAGACAGTTTACAAAGTAATTTGCTAAATACTTTTATTCGTTGCGTTCGCCTGAGCTGTCAATTCAGTGGTTAAATTTTAGCAGAAATGAAATGGGGAACGCCGATGTTTTTGCAGTTCCCTGCAAAGGGCATCGCCTTTCTTTGAAGAGGCACGGGAGATGAAGGAGTTTAGAGTGCTCGCAGGCGAGCTTCTCTTGGTCGTGCTGGAAGCTCATAGCCACCCTGACAGAGTTCGTGATTGTGGCGGGAAGACTATCGGACCGAACTGGTTCATTAATTAATCCAAGAAATAGCTACTTGGGGTGTGCTCAGAGCAGGGGGCCTGAAGAAATGGCTCGTGTGTTTACAACACACCCGACAGGAATCTAGGTTCATTGTGAGAAGGGGCACAAAGCTTGTGGCCTTCCTATGAGCAAATACCCAACACGTGTTCCCCTGCACCTCCACGTGGCTGCTGGGCAGGACCAGTGCGACAGGGCTCAGTATTGGAAGGAAAGCTACGGTATTTAGTGGGGGAGTTTGCCACCTAGAGCCTGTCAGGTCCACGCGTGGGTGGGCCATGAGTAGTCTTACAGACATAAAGGCTTCGAACCTCTCTTTTAAAGGAAAAAAAAAATAGATTCCAACTATGTGCCATTCTGGAAAAGGCAAAACTATGGGGACAATAAAAAGATCAATGGTTGCCAGGATTTGGGGGGAGAGGAGAGATGAATACACAGAGTACAGAAGTTTTTATAAGCGGTGAAAATACTTTGTATGACATTATAATGATTTTATGTCACCATACTTTTGTCCAAACCTGTAGAACGTGCAACACTATTCATTTCATTAAAGTGAACCCTAAGATGAACTGGGGACTTTGGTGATTATGATGTGTCAGTGAAATTCATCCTTGGTTTAAAAAAAAAAAAGAACACTCAGGGTAGACGTTTTTGGCAAACCTTTTGTTTCACTTTTATATATGTATACATATTATATATGTGTGTGTTTGTTGGATTGTGATGTAAAATGTACCTTTTAGATCAAAAAAGTTTGCAGGCCACTGTAGTTAATACTGGCAAATAAAAGCACAAATTAATCTAAAAAAAAAAAATAGCTACTGAGTACTAAGGCCCTGAGGATACAGTCCCAGCCTTCATGGGAATTAGAATCCACAGGGAAGGGAAGAGAGAATAAACACATGAACATATAATATGTCAAAATGTGCTAAATGCAATTTTTTGGAAAAAGAACGGTGAGGAGATTCAGTAATGATCTCTGTGTGTACGTAGGAGGAAAGGTGCTACTTTGTATAGGATCTTCAGGAAAGGCATCATTGATTAGGTGACATGACTAGGTTTGAATGAACTGTGGGGTGGGGAGTGACTTGCAGGTATTCATTTATGTATTTAACAAATATTTTCTAAGTAATCACCTATTATGACCAGGGACATAGCAGTGAAGAAAACAGGCAAACCTCTGACCTCATGCAGCTTGGTGAGAGAAACTTATAATAAGTAAGACAAATTAAGTAAACTGTATATCAGATTAGCTAAGGAGTGAAAAATAAAGCAGGAAAGGGGATGGGAAGGGAGTAAAGGAGAGTGTTGAAACTGTAGATAATATGCCCAGGGAAGACCTCCTTGAGAATGTGACATTTGAGAAAAATCTGAAGGTTGTAAAAGAGTCATGCTGTTATGTAAAAGGGCAATTTCAGACACAGGGAACAGGCCAACGTAAAGGCCCTGAACTTGGAGAAAGCCTGGAATGTTAGAGGAACAACAGGAAAGCCAGTGGAGGTAGCATGGAATGACAGCGGGGGAGAGTCATAGAGGTAGCATGGGACCATGGTAAAGCCTTTGGATTTTATTCTAGGTGAGCTGGAAAGCCATTGGAAAGTGTTAAGGAGAAAAGTAAAATCATATGATGTACATATTTTAAATGATTACTCTGGCCACTGTTTTGAGATTATTCTGAGGAGTGGCGAAGGATGGAAGCCCAAGAGGGATCAGTCAGGAGGCTATTTTAGTATCCAGGGGCAGTAATAGAGTCACGGTGAGCCTTTGATTTGTATGTCAGGCATGTTCCAATAGTAGTTTACCTATCCAGTCTCCTTTCTCATCTATTTGAAAGGACCCACCCCTAGAGTATTGGGACAGCTGGTTTACAATTCAATTTGCCTGGAACCCTAGGCTTCTGAATGGCTTCTCTACTCACTGTGCTTTGCAGTGGAAAAAATGGCTGTATTAGGGAAAACAGTATGAAAGTTCCTCAAAAAATTAAAAATAGAGCTACCTATGATCCAGCAATCTCACTTCTGGGTATATATTCAAAGGAAATTAAATCACTATCCCAAAAATATATCTGCATCCCCATGTTCACTGCAGCATTATTTACGATTACCCAAGATGTGGAACAAACAACCTAAGTGTCCATCGAAGGATGAATGGAAAATTTGATATATATATATATATATACATCTCAAATTGTATGTGTATATATTTATATATATATACACATACAGTGGAATATTACTCATCCTTAAAAAAAAGAAGGAAGTCCTGCTGTCTATGATAACATAGATGGGCATTATGCTAAGTTGAATAATTCAGACAGAAATATCCTGTATGATCTCACTTGTATAAGTATCTAAAAAAGACAAACTCATAGAAGCAGAGGGTAGATTGGTGGTTGCCAGGGCTGGGGTTGGGGAAAATGAGATGTTGGTCAAAGGGTACAAACTTCCAGATGTCAGATAAATAAGTTCTGGGGATCTAAAGTGCAGCAGGGTGACAACAGTTAACAATGCTGTATTGTACATTCGAAAATTGCCAAGAGAATAAATCTTAAATGTTCTCACCACCACTACCATCACCAAAAAAATGGTAATTATGTGAGGTGAAGGATGTAGTAACCAATATTAATGTTTCACAATATATACATGTATGAAATTATCATGTATAATTTAAACTTCCACAGTGTTATATGTTAATTATATCTCAGTAAAGCCGGGGGTGGATGGAAAGTATTGCTGCATTAATATATTTCTATCTTGGGAATTCCCTGGCGGTCCAGTGATTAGGACTCCGTGCTTTCACCCTGGTCAGGGAACTAAGATCCTGCAAGCCACATGGTGCAGCCAAATATATATATATATTTCTATATTCAGGTTGGAGAAGTCAGCATAACAATATTCTGTATTTTTAGTTATATCACTCATAAGTATTTCAATATGTGTCTTTGAAAGATGAGGACTACCTTTTTAACATAACCATAATACCATTATCACAACCAAAGACATTAGTTTCTTAACACCATCAAATACTCAGCATTCAAATTTCCCTGATTTTCTCATAAGTTTTTTTAACAGTCTCTTTGTTTGAATCAGGATCCAAATACAGTGTGATTGATATGTCTTTTAATCTTTTATTGAGTAGCTTCCTTGTCCCTCTCCTTTTTCCCCACTGGCATTTATTTGTTTAAGAAACCAGGCAGTTTTCCGGTAAATTTCCCACAGACTAGTTCTGCAAATTAATCCCTATGGTGATATTTAAATGTTTTTCTGTCCTCTGCATTTTCTGTAACTTGGTAGTTCAATCTAGAGCCTTGATCAAGTCAGTCGGTACCTGTATTTCTTTTTGTGTTATTTGCAGTCACTAATGAGCATCCTCTGAGTTAATTAGATCATCACTTCATTAGGAGCTTAAAGGTTCTGGACCCAATTTCCAACGTGGGGCTGGGGGGCGGTCCCCACAACACCAGGCAATTCTCTAACACCAGCTGGGTGTCCTACAATTCAATTCTGACACTATCTACTTAGAGATAGCATCAGATTCCACAGGTTGAGTTCAGTCTCACAAGATTGCTCTCCACTTCTGACCTCAATCGTAAGCCCATGTTTGTTACCTCTTCTTCTGACCCACTGGCTATAGATTAGAGATTCTGACTGTCTCTTCCCTGGGCACAATTAATTTGCTAGAGCAGACTTCAGATCCCAGTCGAAAATCCAGGTTGTTACTTTTATTGATACTTCTGACCTTACTAGCTATAAAATCAGAGGTTCCTACAACCCCCTTCTTGGGTTTGACTTATTTGCTAGAGCAGCTCACAGAACTCAGGAAACCCATTTACTCACGAGATTACCAGCTTGCTACAGAGGCTATTAAAGGATATAAATCCACAGCTAGTTCAAGAGATACATAAGGCAAGCTCCTGAACAAAAGAGCTTCTGTCCTTGTGGAGTTTGGGGCCCTGCACATGATACATAGAAGTGTTCTGGTCCCCCAACCTGGAAGCTCTCTGAACATTATCCTTATGGGGTTTTATGAAGGCTTCATTACATAGGCATGGATGATTAAATCATAGGCCATTGCTGATTGTTTAAACCTCCAGCCCCAGGAGGATTGTTTAAACCTCCAGGATTGGAACTAAAAGTTCCAATCCTCTAATTATATGGTAGCTTCTCCTGGCAACCAGGCCCCATCCCTCAGTGGGTCAAAAAGTCACCTCATTAACATAACAAGAGACACCTTTACCAGACTCATCATTTTGGAAATCCCAAAGGTTTTAGGAGCTCTGTGCCAAAAGTGAGACAAAGACCAAATATATATTTCTTACTATAAATCACAATATCACAAGGTTACAAAGTGATAAACTCCAATTTTATCCTTTTTCATTTATGTGTTGACATACTTATAAAGAGCAACTTTTCTTCATCAACTGAGGGACAGGTAGCATAGTAAAGGCAGGACAAATGCTTGTTTCAATTACTAGTTTTCAAAATAAGTTGGTTCCCTAGCACTTTCCAAAGGTGGATAATGAGCTGTTGTTTTTTTTAACATTACTGTAAACTCATGAATTTAAGCATATTTTGTTTGCTTCAGCCAACTGCAGTTACTATTCTTTTTTTTTTTTTTTTTTAATTTGGCTGCGCCGGGTCTTAGTTGCGGCATGCAGGATCTAGTTCCCTAACCAGGGATCGAACCTGGACTCCCTGCATGGGAGTGTGGAGTCTTAACCACTGGACCACCAGGGAAGTCCCTGCAGTTACTATTTTTTTTTTTTTTTTTGCGGTACGCGGGCCTCTCGCCGTTGCGGCCTCTCCCGTTGCAGAGCACAGGCTCCGGACGCGCAGGCCCAGCGGCCATGGCTCACAGGCCCAGCCGCTCCACGGCATGTGGGATCCTCCCAGACCAGGGCACGAACCCGTGTCCCCTGCATCAGCAGGCGGACTCTCAACCGCTGTGCCACCAGGGAAGCCCAGTTACTATTCTTGATAGCCAAAATCATCCCAACTTTGGCCAGTGGGAGCCTCACTGACTTTTGACTCAGCTTCAGTAATCTTTGCTAGCTTCCTTTATTCCTGACGTGATAAGCAGTTCCAGGTGCCTCTTGAACATGTTCCAAGTGTGCTATCAGCCTTTTCTTCAAGGATTTCTGGTTCCTTTTAGGTCTCTATTTTATTTTTTTAATTAAAAATATTTAAATTGAGGTATAATTGACATATAACATTATATTTGTTTGTGTTAGGCCACAAAATAAGTCTTAATAAATTTAAGAGGATTGAAATCATATCAAGCATCTTTTCTGACCATAATGGTATGAAACTAGAAACCAATTACGAGAAGAAAACTGGAAAGTTCACAAATATATGGTGATTAAACAACATGCTACTGAATAACCAATGGGTCAAAGAAGAAATCAAAGGAAAAATTTTAAAATATGTGAGACAAACAAAAATCATAAACATAACAAAATTTATGAGATGTAGCAAAAACAGTTGTAAGAGGGAAGTTCATAAATGCCTACCTTAAGAAACAAGAAATATCTCAAATAAATGTCCTACATTTACACCTGAAGGACTAGAAAAAAAAGTTCCAAAATTAGTACAAGGAAGGAAATAACAAAGATCAGAGCAGAAATAAGTAAAATGGAAACTAAAAAGACAACAGAAAAAAAATCAGTGAAACTAAGAGTTGGTTCTTTATCAAGATTTTCTGAGTCGACAACCTATTAGCTAGACTTACCAAGAAAACAAGAGAGAGGACTCAAATAAATAAATTCAGAAATGAAAGAGGAGACATTACAATTGATACTACAGAAATACAAAGGATCATAAGAGATTGCTATGAACAATTATATGCCAACAAATTTGAAAACCTAGAAGAAATGGATAAATTTCTAGAAACACACAACCTATCAAAACTGAAATATGAAGAAATAGAAAATCTGAACAGACTGATTACCAGTAAGGAGACTAAATCAATAATCAAAAACCTCCCAACAAACAAAAGTCCAGGACCAGACAGCTTCCCTGGTGAATTCTATCAGACATTCAAAAAAGAGTTAATACCAATCCTTCTCAAATTCTTCCAAAAAATAAGAGGGAACACTCCCAAACTCACTTTACAAGGTCAGCATTACCCTGAGGACACCACTATTACAGACCAAATTACAGACACCAATTACAGACCAAATTCCTGATTAACATGGATGCAAAATTTTTCAACAAAATAGTATCAAGCTTATTTCCACAATACATTAAGAGGATCATACACCACGATCACATGAGATTTATTCCAGTAATGCAAGGATGGTTCAACATCTTCAAATCAATCAATGTGACACACCACATTAACAAAAGGAAGGATAAAAATCATATGATTATCTCAATAGATGCAGGAAATCATGTGACAAAATTCAACATCCTTTCATGATGAAAACTCTCAACAAATTAGGTATAGAATGAATGTGCCTCAACATAATAAAGGCCATTTATGACAAGCCCACAGCTAACATCATAATCATACTCAAAGGTGAAAAGCTGAAAGCTTTTCCTCTAAGATCAGGAACAAGAAAAGGATGCCCACTCTCACTACTTTTATTCAACATAGTATTGGAAGTCCTAGCCAGAGCAATTAGGCAAGAAAAAGAAATAAAAGGCATCCAAATTGGAAAGGAAGAAGTAAAACTGTCACTAATTGCAGATGACATGATATTATATATAGAAAACCCTAAAGACTCCACCAAAAAAACCTCTTAGAACTCATAAAAGAATTCACTAAAGTTGCAGGATACAAAATCTTGCATTTCTATACACAAATAACAAACTATTAGAAAGACAAAAAAATTTTTTAAATCCCATTTACAATTGCATCAAAAAGAATAAAATACCTAGGAATAAATTTAACCAAGGATGTGAAAGACCTATACACTGAATACTACATTAATAAAAGAAATTGAAGAAGACAAATAAATGGAAAAATTTTCCATACTCATGGATTGGAAGACTTAATGTTGTTAAAATAACTGTACTACCCAAAGCAATCCACAGATTCAATGCATTCCCTATCAAAATTCCAAAGGCATTTTCACAAAAATAGAAAAAAATTTTCTAAAATTTGTATGGAATCACAAAAGACCCTGAATAGTCAAAGAAATCTTGAGAACAACAAAGTTGGAGACATCATACTCCCTGATTTCAAGCTATATTACAAGTCTATAGTAATCAAAACAGTATGGTATTGGCATAAAAACAGACACATAGATCAACAGAACGGAATAGAGAATATATGAAAACAGAGCCAAGAATATACAATGGTAAAAGGACAGTCTCGTCAATAAATGGTGTTGGAAAAACTGGCCACATGAAAAAGAATGAAACTGGACCATTATCTTATACCATACACAAGAGTTAACTCAAAAAGACATGAACATAAGACCTGAAATCATAAAACCCCTAATAACATAGGCATTAAGCTCCTTGACCTGAGTCTTTTCGTTTTTAATACATTTATTTATTTATTATTTTTTTTATATTTATTTTTAATTAATTTATTTTTGGCCTTGTTGGGTCTTCATTGCTGCGTGCAGTCTTTCTCTAGCTGCAGCGAGAGGAGGCTACTCTTCATTGCTGTGTGCAGGTTTCTCATTGAGGTGGCTTCTCTTGTTGCAGAGCACAGGATCTAGGTGCACGGGCTTCCATAGTTGTGGCATGCGAGCTCAGTAGCTGTGGCTCGCAGGCTCTAGAGCGCAGCTTCCTTAGTTGTGGCACATGGGTTTTGTTGCTCCGCATGTGGGATCTTCCCAGACCAGGACTTGAACCCTTGTCCCCTGCCTTGGCAGGCAGATTCTTAACTACTGCGCCACCAGGGAAGTGCTTGACTTAAGTCTTGGTGATGATTTTTAAAATCTGACGCTGAAATCAAAAACAACAAAAGCAAAAATAAACAAGTGGGGGCTTCCCTGGTGGCGCAGTGGCTGAGAGTCTGCCTGCGCGGACTCGTGCCCCGGTCCGGGAGGATCCCACATGCTGCGGAGCGGCTGGGCCCGTGAGCCATGGCCGCTGAGCCTGCGCGTCTGGAGCCTGTGCTCCACAGGGGGAGAGGCCACAACAGTGAGAGGCCCACGTATCGCAAAAATAAAATAAAATAAAATAAAAAATAAAATAAACAAGTGGGACTACATCAAACTAAAAAAGCTTTTGCACAGCTAAGGAAACCATCAAAGAAATGAAAAAGCAAACTACAGAATGGGAGAAAATATTTGCAAATCATGTATCTGATAAGGGGTTAATATCCAAAATATATAAAAAACTCATACAACTCAATAGACCAAAAAAACCCCACCAAAATCCAAAAAACAAATTCAATTAAAAAGTGGAGTTTTTAAATTAAAAATGAATAGACATTTTCCTTAAGAAGACATACAAGTGGCTGACAGGTACGTGACAGATGGGCAACAGGTACATGAGAAGATGCTCAACATCACCATCATCAGGGAAATACAAATCAAAGCCACAATGAGATTATCAGTTCACATCTGTTAGAATAGCTATTATTAAAAAAAGCAAGCTACAACAAGTGTTTGCAAGGATGTGAAGAAAAGGGAACCTTTGTGCACTGTTGGTAGCATTGTAAATTGGTGCAACCACTGTAGAAAACAGTATGGAGGTTCCTCAAAACTTAAAAATAGAACTACCATAGGATCCAGCAATTCCACTTCTGGGTATCCAAAGAAAACAAAACCACTAACTCGAAAAGGTACATGCACCCCCATGTTCATTGCAGCATTATTTACAATAGCCAAGATATGGAAACAACCTAAGTGTCCATTGATGGACAAATGGATAAACAAGATATGTTACACACACACACACACACACACACACACACACACACACACACACACACTGGAATATTACTCAGTAGTAAAAAAAGAATGAAATCTTGCCATTTGCAGCAACATGGATGGACCTCAAGGGCATTATGCTAAGTGAAATAAAACAGAGAAAGACAAATACTCTATGATCTCACTTGTGTGTGAAATCTAAAACAAAACCAAAAACAAACAAAAAAATCAAGCTCAAAATTAAGAAAATAAATAAATAAAAATTTAAACTTAAAAAAAAGAAAGAAAAAAATCAAGCCCATAGATACAGAGAACAGATTGGTGGTTGCCAGAGGTAAGGGGTGGGGATGGGAGAAATGGGTGAAGGTGGTCAAAAGGTGCAAACTTCCAGTTATAAAATAATCAAGTCGGGACTGCCCTGGTGGTCCAGTGGTAAAGAATCTGCCTTACAATGCAGGGGACGCAGGTTCAATCCCTGGTCAGGGAACTAAGATCCCACATGCTGCAGGGCAACTAAGCCCGCACGCCACAAGTACTGAGCTCGTGCACCTCAACTAGAGAGACCGTGTGCCACAAACTACAGAGCCTACGTGCTCTGGAGCTTGCGTGCCACAACTAGAGAAGAGAAACCCACACGCCACAACTAGAGAGAAGCCCGCGCGCCACAACGAAAGATCCCGCACATCTCGACAAAGATCCCGCGTGCCTCAACTAAGACCCAACGCAGCCAAAAATAAATAAAATAATATAAATAAATAAATATTTTTTAAAAATAAATAAACAAATCATGGGGATGTACTGTACAGCTTAATGTGGTTCCTTTTAGTATGAATTGCTTTTCAGAGACTATAATCTTGGTGCTTGTTGCTATTGTGTTTGTCATTGATTTAAGACCTTTTTTCCATTTGCATAGTTTTATTTACTTATTTATTTATTTATTTCTATTTTTTAAATTGAAGTATAGTTGCTGTATACATACATTTAATTCAAATTCAGGACCACAGAGTTTTTAGTCTCATTGAAATCTTACATCTATAAATACTGTCTCTCAATAGAGAACAGACTTGTGGTTGCCAAGGGGGAGGAGGGGAGGGAGAGAGATGGACTGGGAGTTTGGGGTTAGTAGATGCGAACTATTACATATAGAATGGACAAACAACAAGGTCCTACTCTATAGCACAGGAAACTATATCCAATCTCCTGGGATAAACCATAATAGAAAAGAATATAAAATATTCTTTTCCTTTATGTATATATAAAATATATATGTGTATACCTGAGTCATTTTGCTGTACAGCAGAAATTAGTACAACACTGTAAATCAACTATACTTCAATAAAATCAAAAAGTTTCAAAAAAAGAGTATAAATACTGTCTTCCATAACATATACTGCTAACCTTACTACATCAACATAATTAGTCATTTGCTTTATCTCATGGTATACTCACAGTCTCTGAGTAATAATGATAATAATAATACCATCAATAAGAAGAGTACTGAAAACAGTTTATTTTTTTGGAGTTTTTTTGTTCATAGGGAATATCTCACTAGGAATATTCAGTCAAATTTACTGAATTTTAAAATCATTTGAAATAATTCCTCTCAGTTTGATTAGGTCACCAACTTGATATATAGTCAAATGTTTCATTTTTCTATCAATGTTAGGAATCCTTTAATTTTGTTTTATAATTATGTATTTACCTGGTTCCAAAATCAAATTTACAAAACGAGATCTATTCAGAAGTTTAGCTTCTTACCCTGTTCCCTCTACCCTGTTGCCTCTCTCCCCCATAGGTAACCATTATTTTTAGTTTTGTGTGTGTATATATATATATATATATATA
>NW_020175821.1:1561764-1667079 GCF_003031525.2 Neophocaena asiaeorientalis asiaeorientalis
TTTATTTATTTATTTATCTCCCCCCTTTCTTACATAAGCAGTAACATATCATACATACAATTCTGACTGGTTTTTTTTGTTTGTTTTTTTGGTCACACTGCGCAGCTTGTGGAATCTTAGTTCCCTGACCAGGGATGGAACCCTGGCCACAGCAGTGAAAGCGCCGCCGAGTCCTAACCACTGACAGCCAGGGAATTCCTGATTCTGACTTTGTTTTATACTTTACAGTGGATCCTGTAGATCACTCCTTGTCAGTAAATATATACTTCATTCCCTTTTACAACTGCATAGTGCTCTACAATGTGGATGTCCATGGTTTATATTATTACTCCCTGATTAACTGCAAATTTGGTTGTTTCCAGTCTTTTGCTATCAGAAATATTCCTGGTATGAATAGCCATGTGCATACATATTTTCTATTTTTGCCAGTATATCTTTGCAATAGTTCCTATAAATAGAATTGCTGAGTCCAAAAGGAAATGCTTATGTAATTAAGCTAAATATTCCCCAGTTCTCCTCTGTAGGGGCCATATGACTGATCTTTGCATTCCCATCAGCAATGCGAAGCATGCCTGTATTTTCACAGCCTCATCAACAGAGTATCTCGACAAACTTTTGAATTTATGCCCATCAGATAGGTGAGAAACGATAACTCAGAAGTTTTCATCTGAATTTCCTCTGTTGTAAGTGAAGTTACACTGTTCTGTGATTTAACGAAACTAGCTCTCTCCCTCTTGACTCCTTAGAGTGACCTCACCATGATTTACATGGTAAAATTTCAGGGAATCCAGAAAGGTCTCTTTAACTAAGTTCCACCATATCTAACTCATATGTTTGGAACTTATTGCCTGAAGGAATAAAAGGAATAGCTTAGAAAGGGAGTTACCAAAGCCATCTTTGTTTTGGTTATAACTAATAACAGCAATGACTTTCAATTATTGTGTACTAGGAATTGATTGTTTTTTATGCATTATCTCACTTAATTTTCCCAAGAATCCATGAAGTAGGTAGTTATCATCTCATTTAGAGCTGAGGAAAGTGAGACTGATATTAAATAAGTTAGAAAGAACATAGGGCTAGTAAATGGTGGAACTTGGATTCAAAACCAGGTATAATTCTAAAGCCTTTGCTATTACTCTCCATATTGTAGTAGCTAAAGGCAAGCCCTGTCTCTAAATCTCCTGAACTTGGGGGTGGAGATGGAGAGAGGAATATAAGATTAAGATGAGCTTGGGGAGATAAGGCAGTTCAGATTACTGATATCCTATTCCATGATTCCCACCTACCGTCAGGTATTCTACGGAAAGACTTCCATCCAGCAGTTTTTCAAGTAAATCTTCATTGACCAAGGTAAATTTTTGTCCCACAAAAGCTAAGACTCAGAAAAGAAAATGTAAGTTACAGAAAATTTTATTAGCATCTACTGATCAAAAATAAGTATATGGGACTTCCCTGGTGGTTCAGTGGTAAAGAATCTGCCTTCCAAGGCAGGGGACACGGGTTCGATCCCTGGTCGGGGAACTAAGATCTCACATGCTGTAGGGCAACTGAGCCTGCGTGCCACAACTGAGCCTGCACGCCTCAAATAGAGAGCCCGTGTGCCACATACTACAGAGCCCAAGCGCCACAACTAGCGAACAGAAAAAACCCTGCATCCCACAACTAGAGAGAGGCCTGCGCGCTGCAACGAAAGATCCCGTATGCCTCAGCAAAGATCCCACGTGCCACAACTAAGACCTGAGATAGCTCCAAAAAAAAAAAAAATAGTGTATGTTGCCCTCTAGAGGTAAATTGATTTTTGATAAGGAAGCATATTCAGAGTTTGTGTAGGGTCTCCTTGAAAATGTCATCTCACCACAACCTTCAAGAAATGAATGACTTTTCACTTTTACTAGCCTTCCACATTAAGAAAATAAAGTGATTCAAAGTCTCAAGTAAGATATTTGACTCCTATTTTTTTACCCTAAATTCTGGTAGAGCAACATCAGAGGTCTATAGTCTCCCAGGAAAAGTTCATAAACTGCTAATGGGACTCCTGCTCCTACCACATCCTAATGTAAATTTTTCCTACAAACATTTATGAGGTATTTCCAAAAGGAGAAGAGAAAATATAACTTGGAAATGGTGAAAAAGGAAAAAGAAAAGGCAAAATTAAAAGAACTCTAGAACATGATCTGCTTATCTTGAACTAATTTAAAGTAAACTCAATTACATGAGTAGATTCCCCAAATTGTAGAATAAATCTCTTACATAAATTCATTTTACATCTCAGGAAATTCCACAATACATTGATTATTAATATCTAAACTCTATATTTTGCATGTCAAGAAACCCTTTGGGTTTTCCTATTCCTCAGACTATTTTCCTAACTTTATGGAGGTTTGAGAGGATAACAGGGGTCAGGCTGACAGAGTCACAGATCAGAGCAAGGAGTAAAGTAAGAAAAATGCTGGAAAAACCAGGTAGCATCTCAATTCCTTCAGAATAGTCTTCATAAAGTGGCATCATTATTATGTTGGAAGTGAATTCACAAATCTCACACAACTTCTGGTGTTAAATAGAAAGACATTCAGAGTTATTTTTGTTTGTTATTATCCACATACCTAGAAGCTGAGGAAAAAAAACCTGATGCACACTTATTGACTCTAGCACAGACTAAATTAGCTTTTCTCTTTGTAGTAGACCTGTCTCAACTTACCTCAAGCTTTTGTGAATCAGATAACCTGTATGCTTACACTTTAACTGTGTATATTAAATAAAGAATCTGTCCTTTTAATCATATAGGATTCAGACAAGAGCCACAAAATTTTAGTTAAAAATCACAGGTTTATTTTTTTATTTTGAAAAAGACATAAAAGTCAAAAAAGCAAAAATAAAACCCAAAACAACCAGGTGTATCAATAATTGTGACATATGTGATGTAAAAATATATATATATATACACATATATATGTATATATACACATATGTGTATATATATATACATACATATACTCATATATATATATGTTTGACAATACATGACAAAGCTTAGTAAGATGTTTGAAACCAAGGCTGGGCTTGAACAGATTTCTAATGAAATACAACTAAATGTTTTGCTTAAAGAGTCTATGCAATGTTCAAGAAATTATGACCACTCTTCTATAACCCATTTGCAAAGGTCAGCAAAATAGGCTTCAAGACGTGTTTTTTTAGCAGGGTAGTTTTGGGTAATGATCCTGTTCCCTTATGAACAACTACTTAACTCATCCACTATGTTGAGGTCTTCTTGCCTTTAAGAGTGTGATGAATACAAGGATGAGTGAACTCCAATGATACAGCGAATAGGACAGTATAAAAATATTGAAGCATCCATTTAAAGCAGAAGAGGGGACTTCCCTGGTGGTCCAGTGGTAAAGAATCCACCTTCCAGTGCAGGGGATGCAGGTTTGATCCCTGGTTGGGGAACTAGGATCCCACCTGGTGCAGGGCAACTGAGCCTGCGTGCCACAACTACTGAGCCCTCGTGCCTCAACTAGAGAGCTCGTGTGCCGCAAACTCAAGAGCCCATGTGCTCTGGAGCCCGCACGCCACAACTAGAGAGGGAAAACCTGCACACCACAACTAGAGAGAAGCCTGCGGGCTGCAACAAAGAGCCTGGGCGCCACAACAAAGATCCCGCATGCCACAACTAAAACCTGACGCAGCCAAAAATAAAATAAATAAATAAAATAAAAATTAAAAAAAAAAGCAAAAGAGAACCCCAAGTCTCAAAATAAGCCAAGGGTAGTTCTACTACTGATATAAATGAAAGCATCCTGAGACTTAGTATACCACTCCCTTTTATATGCATAATAATCTCAGGTAAAATATCTGAGCAATTTGTAAGGTAAAACCTCTATAAGTTTTACAATAATGTGCCTTTTTCTTTGCTTTGCTCTACTTTTCTTCTTTGCCTATTTCTAAGGCTGCCAGTGAACACCCTCTGCAATTGCTTAGTGTGTCAGGTCCCCAAGAGCCCCCTCCCCACCTCCTGGGTTTGATGATATGCTTGGAGGAGTCATAGGACTCAGCATAAGACTGTACTCATGGGTATGATTTACTACAGCAAAAGCATACAAAGCAAAAGAGCAAAGGAAAAGGTGTATGGGGCAAAGTCCGGGGGAAACCAGGCACAATCTTCCAGAGTCCGTGCCAGTGGAGTACCACAGGAGGTGCTTAATTCCCCTAGCAACTGAGTTGTGACATGCGTGAAATGCTGTCTACCACAAAAGCTCATTAAAGATGCAGTGCCAGGGTTATTATTGCAGGAGTCACATAGGTACCTTCTGCCTAGCACATACCAAAATTATCAAAACACACTGTACAAACGCCTTAGTCACAGCAAGCAACTCGTATCAGTGAGAGTGGAGGGAACCCTAGAAATCTAAGTTCCCAGATGCCAGCCAAGGACCAACCTTACAAGCAGGCCTTTCAAAGCATAGCGGTCAGGTCTGCTATTTTGCTGTTTTTTGCATACTTAGTGACAATCTCACAGGAATAAGCAACAAACTTTCAGATTCAAGACTCTTCTAACCCAGAAACAAGCATCTTTTAAAAAAACAAAATAATAAAGTTTGTTGCCTAAGATATGGTTAATGCACTCATGTTAATTATAGTTGTATTTGAGGTTTATTGAAAAGTGGAATGAAAATACATGAAAAACAAAAGAAAATTCAGTTTTGTCTTAATGAACTTGGAATCTCGGTATTTCAATATAAAGAGGGCTCTTTCAGTATTGCTAGTGGCAAAGTCTATAAATACCCATGTTATAATTGACTAGAAATGGATTTCACATGACTACATATAATGAAACAAAAATAAAAAGTTGATAATTACTTTTCATTAATAGTTTGAACATTAATTTTAGAAATAAAAGGTTAAGGAGGCACTGTAACATCATATTTATGAAGAAAATTTTCTTCAGCTAATACTCTGGGGATACAAGAGGAAATTTCCTTCTGTTGTTCTCGCCACTTGAGTATATTCTCTGCCAGTTCTGCTGTCTCAGCCACCAAAATATCCATCTCTGCTAAGGCTGTGCTCTATAACATTTGAAAGAAGGGGAAAACAGGAGAGAAATCATCTGTCATTAATACATTACTATATCATAAATAATTATGACACCAAAAGTTGACAACTCATCTTTTCCAGCCCCTTAATACAAAGGCTCCTTAAAATTGTGCTGTCCTACATGTTTTTCTTTGTGAGTTCATCTCTCCTTTGTCTTCAATGATCACCTCAATGCAGATGACCCTCAATCTATATTGTCAAACCTAATCTTCTTCCTAAAATTTAGTCCTACATTTCAGTTTGCTGGAAATCTCCATCTAGATGCATATTCAATATCTCAAGCTTAATTTAACCACAGTTCAACAAACCATGACTGAACATTTACTGTCTCTGCAAGACATATCAAAAAACAAACTCATTGGCTTCTTTAATCTCTTGATCCTACTTATCCTCAAGTCCCCAAGGCTAGAAACTTCATTCTTTGGATGTGTCCCTTGTCCAAATAGTAGCCACGTGCTAGAAATTTGACCTCCAAAAATCTACACAATCCTTTGTATTCCTATGCTTTAAATCTTTTATCTGAATGACTGTATTTATTCTCCAAGTTCCTCTGCCTTTTGTTCCTCTGCCTAGTCCTCTAACCCACAGTTCATCAAACTTTAATGTGCATAGGAATCACCTGAGGAACTTGTTAAAATGTAGATTCAGATTCTGAAGGTCTAAAGTGAATGAAGTCTGCAATTCTGCATTTCTAGCAAGCTTCCAGGTGATGTTGATGCTCTGCCCATACTTTGAGTGACAAGCCTCAGTCTACTTTATCCAATATTTTCTCCATGATTAAGGTACAGTCCTGCTCAAGTCAACCCTCTGTGCCCTTCTCTAAAAAACAGAAAAAAACATCCAGTGATTCCCCAGTACTCAGACAAAGTCTAAACTTCTTAGTCTGGTTTTCAAAATATTCCATAAACTAACCCCGAGTCAATCTCCCTCTCAATACCTTGAAGCACCAGCCAAAGTGGAGTACCACTCTTCCCTCAAACTACCTGTGCTCTCTAATTTTCATGGCTTTCCTCACATTGCTGCTTTCGGCTGAACTACTCTTTCTGATGCACATCCAGTTTTCACTGATTCTTCAAGATAGAGCTTGCTATTAACTCCTATTTAAAACTTTATTAAAGTATTCCTACTTCCTATCCTATTCCTAATCTCCCTAAAGTGAAAGTAATCACCCCCTTCCCTGTGTTAAAAGACAGCATCTTCTTTATAATTCTCTGCTGCACTCATTGTGCAAATACAATACTATAAAGTAGAGAGTATCTTATACTTTCTCTCACCAAACCTTGAGAATTTGAGGGCAGGGATTGGTCATATCCGTTTATCTCTCATGATACCTATAGCACAGTCCCTTGCACAATGAAGATAACACATATTTAATAAATATTGGAATAAAACAATGTAAAATGACTTCTAAATAAAGAAAAGGCATCTTGATTTAAAAAAAGTAATTTGCTCATAATATTAGCCAACAAAAAAGTTAGACAAGGAGATCACACATTTGAGATTCTAGTATAAAAGAACTAAAGATAGCTAAAAGCAATGTGAAAGGAGTTGATGAGGTACTTAAATGCTATTGGTAATACTCACCATTTTCTTTAGATTTTCATCTAAATGAGGGACATTTCTAATTATTTCAAGATGATCTTCTAATCTCTCAATGAAAGTTACTGCCAACTCCAGCAAATGCACCATGTATCTGAAGGAGGGAGAAAAAAAGTCAACTATTTTTTTTTTTAGTTCAGGTATTTTGTGTTCTTTTTCCCTTTAATTAGGACTTTTAATATGAAATTAAGAGAATTACAATCCACCCAATGAGCCTTTAATAACCTTTCTGCATTCATGGAAATATCAGTGATAAAAAAGGTTCTTCTTCCGGGCTTCCCTGGTGGCACACTGGTTGGGAGTCTGCTTGCCGATGAGGGGGACGCGGGTTTGTGCCCCGCTCCAGGAGGATCCGGCATGCCGCGGAGCGGCTGCGCCCGTGAGCCATGGCCGCTGAGCCTGCGCGTCTGGAGCCTGTGCTCTACAACAGGAGAGGCCACAGCAGTGAGAGGCCCGCATACCGCAAAAAAAAAAAAGAAACAAAAGGTTCTTCTCTTTCACTTTAAACAGGAATTAACTTTTCATCCAAACACAAAAACAGAAAGAGACAACACTAATCATATCTGTAGCCCAATCTAATGTTAGACAAACATCAATGTTAATAATTTTCTCATATAAGTAAAAAATTGGGACTTCGGCGCAGTGGTTAAGAATCCGCCTGGGGCTTCCCTGGTGGCGCAGTGGTTGAGAGTCTGCCTGCCAATGCAGGGGACACGGGTTCATGCCCCGGTCCAGGAAGATCCCACATGCCGCGGAGCGGCTGGGCCTGCGTGTCCGGAGCCTGTGCTCCGCAACAGCAACTAAGCCTGTGGGCCACAAACTACTGAGCCTGTGTGCCACAACTACTGAAGCCTGCGCGCCTAGAGCCCGTGCTCTGCAACAAGAGAAGGCACTGCAATGAGAAGCCCATGCACCACAACGAAAGAGTAGCTCCTGCTCGCTGCAACTTGAGAAAGCCTGTGCGCAGCAACGAAGACCCAAGGCAGACAAAAATAAAATTTTAAAAAACTTTAAAAAATAAATAAATTTTTTAAAAAGAGTGAAGAACTTAAAAAAAAATTTCTCCAGGTAAAACCTCACTCCATTTCAATCTACACATTCTTGGTGAAGGGTGAAGACAATAAGGATAAATGTACTTCACTGAAATAGCCTACACATGAAACTACTTTGAATCTTTGTATTTGCAAAATGCCTTAAAACTATTACTCAGTTCTTCTGATATATATAATGTATAATATACACATTAATGATATTTAACTACACTGAATAGATACTGAATATATGCACAAGAATGGGATTTGTTTATTTATTATTTTACTGCAAGATAAAAGATCTGACACTTAGAGGAAATATTGATTTGCTCAGGGTCAGTTAGTGAGGCACTGGTGGAGAAAGTTAGCAATCAGATCCCCAGATGACTGCTTTTTAATTTTATTGTTATTTATTATTAATAATTACCTACACCTTCAATTTGATACTTTCCATACTCCTATGAGAAAGAGAGCAATAGAAAGCATCCCCATTCTATGGATTGGGAAACTAAGGCAAAAACTTAAATCATTTGCCCAAGGCTTTGAGGCATATAAACAGCAGAGGTGAGATCAGAACTGTTATTTTTCTCCTTTTAGTTGACATTGTTTTCATCTGTCCCTGCTTAAACTCCCCCAACAGAATTTTTATATAGAGGCAACATTAATGCAACAATAAATTTACATCACAGAAAGCTGTCTATACATAATAAAAATGATTTTTATCCACCTTACTATATGTTATGGATCTAATTTCTTTCATTAAAGTCATTATTTATAATTCCTAAGACACAATGGGCAAAAGGAATGTCTTTCTCTTAACCATTGCTACAATTCTTTAAAAGTAAAGGATTTTCTTTCTGGTTTAATGTATCAGCATTAATAATAATATTAATAGATACGATCACTCATATACTGTTTAATGAATTATGCTATGAAATAACTATTAGTCTAAACAAAAACTACCCTCAGGGAACATGTGTGACTGTTAATGTCTACTTTTTAGTCTAACCTGTGATAAACAGCTTCAATAGGCAAGTTTTCTTGGCACATGGGTTTCAACAGTCTTTGCCTGAGGGACCGCTTTTCTTTTAGCACCGCTTCCAAATGATTATTCATGCTTTGCAGAGTATGACACTTCTGTGCTACACAAACCAGAAACAGTAATTATAATTAGCAACAGGACAAGTTTTGAAGTCACTAATACTATCAATGGTCAAAAATTAATCCCACCATTTCTCTCCTAAATATCTCCCCTTTGCTGTCTTTAATACCAATACCAGTTTCATTTTCAACTATTTTCTCTTACTTTTCCTACTGACAACCCAATCTAGTGCTAAATTCTGTTTCCCAATTCTACTCCTAGTTCAATTTTTATAGCCAGAGCCATATTCTTCACATAAAGTGTCTGTCTCTAATATTCTATATTAGAGCATTAAAAAACAAACATTTGTCTTATAAGCTACTTTTATTTCAATATTTTCCCCAGAATTGTTAATGGTTGTCAGTTGTCTCTTCTTTTAAATTTTTATTTAGAAAAAATTTCAAACTTAAAAGTTTCAAGAATAGCTCATTGATTGAACTCTCATATACATTTCACCTAGACTCACCAACTAACATTTGGATACATTTTCTTTTTTTCCCCTTCTTCTCTACACGCCCATACATATATTTTTGCTAACCAATTTGAGAGTACGTTGCAGATGTCAGGACCTTTTACTCCTAAAACTTCAGCATGTATTTCCCAAAATAGGAACATTCTCTTATATAACTATACTACAAGTATCAGATTCAGATAATTTAACATTAGTACAATACTACCAATATTTAATACAGCCTATATTTAAACATCACCAAATATCCCAATAATGTCATTTATATTGAAAAAAATTTTTTCTAATCAAATATTCAATCCATGACTACCCTGTGCTTTAGCTGTCATGTCTCTTTAGGATCCTTTCATCTGGCAAGTTCCTCAGCCTTTGTCTTTTGAGCTCTACTGACTTTGTTAGCTTTGGGGCAATACCTGGAAAAATTATCCTAATTTTATAGCCTAGTGCTTAAAGTAATCCAAGAAAAAGTTGAAATTTCAATGATTACTCATTTAACTAAACCACTTACCCAAAAAGGAAGGATGGACAACATCTGCTGCATCTTTTTCTAGTCTTAGGAGTTCAATTTCCAGGTTTTTCTACATTAGAAACAAAAAAACACTTAGCTCATGCAGAAAGTAGCCTGAAGTAAAGGCTTTGATAAAAATGGTCTTTAACTCAGGAATATTTAAGGGGATCAGGAGGATGATTTGTTATGAGAGCCCAGAGATTTACTGAATCTTTTCATTTTGGTGTTCAAGCCCTGTTGCTGCTGCTGCTACTACTCCTAACTACTACTATGACCATTACTACTATTATTAACTACTGCAAAGAAAAGCCTATACGACTATGTGCTAGACACTGTTCTGCGTGCAAGAGGATTACTGCTGGAGCCAGTTAAGATTTTTTTCCATACTAGAGGTAGAAAGTAAAAACTCCAACATAACTTACCTGGTAGATTTCAGCTTGAATATCTGTGATCTGCTGTAGTCTGGAGAAGTTCACAAAGCAAGAAGTTGATTTCTTAGATATATTTAACATCTCCTATTGGTAAGTGAACAGAGAAAGCAGCAATGTCAGAGTTTATGTGTGTGTTGGAATAGCATGGCCATGTGTCTAAAATATGAGGATATATTATGTCCAACGCTGCCCCTGAAAAATGAAATACAGAGTAGGACAGTGCAATGTATATTTCCTGTTTTTTAAAACCTGCATCATCACAAATCTTTTGCCCAAATATTAATATTTTAAAAATAAGAAAAACAAAGAAGAAAATCACTTTGTACTATTTCTTAAGGCATCATGCACAATAGACTGGCATTGCTGATAGCTTACCAAAAAATTCTAAAGTTGAAATTGTTGGAGAATCACTTCTACACAAATGACCTAGTCTCTCAGACCTTCCTGGGGCTAAAATTAAACACTTCCTGGGCTATGGAATCATTCACCTGATTCATTAAATGACCTCTATTGGTTACAAGTCATTCATACTGTCTCTTTCTGCATTCTCCCTCTCTTAGATAAAGGAATGTTTTGTCCAGGCATAATTATTCCTTGAAAAAGCCTACCCCCCCACCTCCTTTTTATCCTTTCATTCTATATTATACTGCTTTCTTAAATTGCAGGTTATCTCAGAATAAGAATATTATCTTGTTCATCCCTTGGCTTCATCTATAATTTTTTCTATCCTCTTTTTCTTCTCTAGAATGTTAGCACAGGACAGAACTTCAGATATCATATAGGCCAGGGATTGGGAAGCTACAGCCTATGAACTAAATGCACCCATTGCCTGTTTTTGTATAGCTTAAGGGCTAAGAATGGTTTTTATATTTCTTAATTGTTGGAGAAAAAAAATCAAAAGAAAAACATTGTGACACATGAAAATTATATGAAATTCAAATTTTAGGGTCCAGAAATAAAGTTTTATTGAAATTCAACTTCACTCATTCATTTACTTATTATCTCATGTTGTTTTCATACTACAACAGCCTAGTTGCGACCCTATGGACCTAAAAGCCTCAAATACTTATGCTCTGGCCCTTCATAGCAAATGTTTGCTGACTGATGATAATCAATTTTATAACATTTATTGAGTTAGGCAATAGAAGATTCAAGGATGAACGAAACAAGCTCTCTGCCCTTAACAAGCTCATGATGGTTGGGAAGGAAAAGGTATTCCAGACAGAAAGAACTAAACATTATAAATGCTCAGTAACTGGGACTTCCCTGGTGGTCCAGTGGGTAAGACTTCGTGCTCCCAATGCAGGGGGCCTGGGTTTGATCCCTGGTCAGGGAACTAGATCCCTCATGCATGCCACAACTAAGAGTTTGCATGCCTCAACTAAAGATCCCATGTGCTGCAACTAAGACCCAAGGGAGCCTAAATAAATAAATATTTTAAAAAAATAGAACAAAGCTGAAACAAACAACATTTTCTATAAGAGTTGTATCATATCACATCACAATTTTAAGCATCACTCAATTTTTAATTCACATGGGAGGATGTGCACTTAAGGGATGGACTGCTTAAAGGGATCATATAATACATCATTTTGAAAGAATCAATGACAAATCCTTGTAATAAAAATAGGTTTTTTATATGTAAAGTTTGATTAAAGTAAAATCATGCTACAAATCTTCAAAGTTTCCTCACTGGGCCTAGCTGTGCAGTAAGATTATAAGAAGGTCTTTTCAAAAAACATTTATTTACTTATTTATTTGTTTATGGCTGCATTGGGTCTTTGTTGCTGTGCATGGGCTTTCTCTAGTTGCGGCGAGCGGGGTCTACTCTTCGATGGGGTGTGCGGGCTTCTCATTGCTCTGGCTTCTCTTGTTGCGAAGCATGGGCTCTAGGTGCACGGGCTTCAGTAGTTGTGGCACCTGGGCTCAGTAGTTGTGGCTCACGGGCTTAGCTGCTCCATGGCATGTGGGATCTTCCCAGACCAGGGGTCGAACCCGTGTCACCTGCATTGGCAGGCCGATTCTTAACCACTGCACCACCAAGGAAGTCCCTATAACAAGGTCTTATGGAGCTATGGATTGGCAAAACAGGTATCTGTCTAATTAGTGTTACTTGAAGGACCCTACGAAGATCGTCCCAAAGACAACCCGCAGCCCAATTCTCAGTCCCAAATGTCTTATAGTATGAATTTACCAAATTACTTTGTTACAGAACTGGACAATACAGGTGAGAGCACTAGGTAATCTGGTAGCAAGAAAACACAGGAGAGAAGTGAGGAAGGTGAGAACTGGGGAGTGCTGTGGTTATGTTTTGCCTATTTTCCAACGCATTCATTCCTACCCCTCGTTTCTCCCCAAATCCATAAGGTCTGGCTACTAGGTCTTCAAGTAATCTAGAAAAGTCCTTCAACAGACGTTTAAACTCTTTCAAGATAGTGTTACAGTATCTATCGTCTATTACAGTTCATTTTAGAGATGATATAATGTGTCAGAAAAGGGAGGGCTCTGGGATCTAACTCTACTTCACTAGTTGAGTCGCCCTGGACACGTTTCTTGGTCTCCTCAGGTCTTAGTTTCTGCATCTTAAAATTACTGTAAGTAGATAGTAGAATTCTCTAATGACTCTTCTAGGTATAAAAAGTTGTCTATTTTTCATAAATCTTTCATCATGTGCATGGTGCTAATCTCTGTAGATGGTTTTACCTTTTCTATTTTTCTCAGTTGCCTTTTTGGTGAAATTCCTCAACTTCCTCATTGTCTCAAATTTTCTTTCCCTTCTCTCAACCTTCTCCCATTCCCTTGTCACATCTGCCATTTCTATTCCATTATTCCCTCACATCTTCAATTTCTCCCTCTGATGGCTTGTTCCCTTTGGCCTATGAACATGCTCTTCCCGCCGAACCTAAAACTACCACCCCTTGGCTAATCTCCCTCTTTTCTCCTTCTCAAAATTAATTCCTTCCTCCAATCATGTTCCAAGGTCTCTCGGGTCTTTTTCACCAATGTTTTTTTGTCGTCCCCCCCCCCGGCCTTTAAAGATGCGTGCTTCCCTTGCCGCTCTCCTGTACCCGACGCCTCCCGTAATGCTTCAATATTTCACACAAACGAGCGTTCTTTGGGAACGTATGTTTTAACCACCTACCCGTTATTTCCTAACCCCGCCACCGATTACAATCTGGAGGCGGTATCATTGGATGAAAAAAGGCGGGTAACACTAGTCTTTATTACCGCCCAAGAACTGACCTGGGATAACTCGCCTGCCAGACACTTGAAACACCATCTCCTTAGAGCCCCGCTTTTGCAGAACCCACCGCGGACCAGTCACTTCTGCTGCCTACAAGGAGCTCCATCGGCCCCGACTCTAGAACAGCCCCCAGCCAGCACCCTCCCACCCACTCCCGCAGCCAGCACCACCACCTCACAGCTATCTTCTGTCGCCACCGTGGGCACCCCCTTAATGACGCCATCGCCCCCCACGCACCTGAGTAACCAACCCCGAAGCTACGAAATGTCCCAGCAGTAGCCCCGCAGCGTTTGGCTCGGACGCCGGGTCCCAAGGGGTCGCCTCAGCCATGGCTGGCAGCCGCCTTTCCGGGTGGCGCAGAGAGTGAGCGGAACGCACCGCGCGGCTCGATGACGTCACAGGGCGTTTCCGCCCCGGCGGAAGCCTAGGGAGCGCATCCCAGGCGAGCGCGGGTCCCGGGTCCTACCCTGCGGAGACGGCTGAGAGCTGAGGGGTAGGAGGCGAGTTCGGGGATCCCTGATCCTCTGTAGGCTCCTAGCGGCGTCTAGCCTTGGAACAGCTGCAAAAGCGGCGGGGCCTGGTGTTCTTCCCTTTCTTCCTTGCCACTCTTGAGCTGGCCCCCAAGATCCAGAGATCGGCAGGAGGTGACAGCTGGAGCTTGAGACCTAGCCGGGAGGCCGACGGGGTGGCTGGGTGCAGGGCCGAGTGGTGACAGCTGCTCTTCCTTCTCGCAGAGACCCGAGCCTTGGCGCTAGGATGGGAAACAGTGCCCTCCGCGCTCATGTGGAAACCGCGCAGAAAACTGGTGTCTTTCAGCTTAAGGACCGTGGGCTGACCGAGGTGAGACTGGGAGGGATCCGACCAAGGGAATTTAAAGGGAGAGGGACGGCGGGCGGTGAAGTTAATAGGTAAGGGATTCTCCGCGCTGAGACCCCCTTTCTTCAGTTCCCCTCAGAGTTGCAGAAGCTGACAAGCAATCTCAGGACCATCGACTTGTCCAACAACAAGATCGAGAGTCTACCGCCTATGATTATAGGGAAGTTCACTCTGCTGAAGAGCCTGTCCTTGAACAACAACAAACTGAGTATGGCTTTTGCGCCTGGGAATTTTGCTAGTTATCAGCTGTTAAGAAGGGTGGTTTTTCTCTTGGAATAGAGTGTGGAGTACGATTATAATGTTATTAAACTGGTTTTCAAATAAATGTATCAGAATCTTACAAAAGAAAAAGAAGGGTGTTTTTTTTTTTCTTACAAGCTGATTTTTGTTGTTATGAAGCTGTTCAGGAGCTCAAGATGCAGAAGAATGTCAGAGTCCTTGAAGCTTTCTATCTCTTGTAATTACATATATAAGCCTCCTCTCCTGGTGTAATGATTGGTAGGAGGTTAATTTGGACTTGAAAGGGACCATCTTTGGGTTGTAATGTAAGCAGAGCTAACTTTGCTGCTAATTTGGAAGGGCGGATGGGATGGGAAGGAGAGGGCCTTCCAAATCCCACAAAATTGCTGTGGGATTGTGCAGTGGCCCCTTCACAAAAGGAGCCTATTATACACATAATGCTTTCCTGAATTTTGATGGCACCCTCACCTTCTGAAGACGATGTTGGTAAAAATGCAATACTTAAAAATGGCACAACATGTGAAATGCCTATGTATATTAACAAGAGGCATAACAGACTGCCGTACAGTTTTTATAAACTTCATCAAAGGTGTTTTTCAGCTGTATTGGATTCAGGTTTTTAAATTTTTCTTTGCCAGCTGTCCTTCCTGATGAGTTATGCAATCTGAAAAAACTAGAGACACTAAGCCTAAACAACAATCACTTGAGAGAGCTGCCATCTACTTTTGGGCAACTATCTGCCCTTAAGACCCTGAGCCTCTCTGGGAACCAGCTGAGAGCACTACCATCCCAACTTTGTAACCTACGGCACCTGGATGTAGTGGATCTCTCCAAGAACCAAATTCGGAGCATACCTGACACAGTGCAGGAGCTGCAGGTCATCGAACTCAACCTCAACCAGAACCAGGTCTAGAGCTTAAGGGTTTTTTTCTACAGCATGTATGTGGGTTTACGGTCTCCTGAATAAACAATTGTTCTCTAAACTGTAATCATGGAGAGGGGTATCAGAGGCTAGAAGAGAGGTATATTCTATGGGCTGGACTAATTACAAAGCCCAAAGTGCCATGAAGTTAGTTGAGACACTGGGTGTGTTTGTTGTGTAGGTGTTTTTTGGAGGGTAGGATAGGTAACATGGTGAGGCAATTTCAAAAGTTAAACCTCTGTTTCACAAACTGTGAGTTCTTCAGATCATCCTCAAATATACCTCTAATCCTCTAGCAAGGAGCTATGTCAGGAAGATAGAGTGGAAAAGAGGCTTAAACTCATATGTTCTCAGAGTTGGACATCAGAGTTCATTCAGTTGTCCTTTTGCTGACATCTTTGTCAAGTGTGTGTCCTGCTTTTGCGGAAAAACCATCAGTGGTAGGATTTTTGGAGATTGTTGGACAGCTTTAATTGCAGTATTTGAAATTTATTTCCATAACTTCAGAAACTCTTTGGTTAACACATATCTGACTGGAGAAACAATCTTTGGTCTAGACATAAGGCACAAATGATGAAACACTGATCATAGTGAGACTGGGTGGTCTTTAGTTTTTCTAGTGTCTATGCTTCTAGATCTGCAGAGTCCATTACAGTAGCCACTAGCCACATGGCCATTAAAATTCATTTAAATTAGACTTAAAAATTCAGTTCCTCGGTTGCACTAGCCATATTTCAAGTATGGCTCAATACAGTCATAGGTGGCTAGTGGCTACCATATTGGACAGCACAGATATAGAACATTCCACTAGTTGCAATAAGTTTTATTGGACAAAACTGTTCTAGAATGTCCTGACCTTACATTGTGATGAAATTCAGTCAGTCTTGAATGAGATTGGCTTTATCTTTTCCTTAAAGTGGATATTCTTGTATGTTCTTGAGCTTTTTGGAAAAAAATTCTGAGTATTTGGGGAAAAATATTGGAAAAAACTTGTTAAGCAAATTGAGCACTTGCTCCACATTCACCTATGCTGCCTTAAATCAATGGTTCTCAGGTTTTAGTGTGCATCAAAATAACCTGGAGAGCTGGTTAAGAGATCACTGGGCTCCACACTCATTGTTTCTGATTTTGTAGGTCTGGGGTAGGGTCTGAGAATTTGCAGTTTGAACAAGGTCCCAGGTGATGGTCTGAGATGATACCAGGCATAGTAAATATAACTAGGTGGCTTGGAGCATTTAAAGGGCAGAAGAGCTGAATGAATCAAAGATAACTGCTTGGTATTGAGCTCAAGAGCCTAAAAGAAGAGTGGTGCTATTGGGAATGGGCATGCTGAGTGGGTTATGATGGTGAAACATCCAATGTGTTTTACTAAAAATCAGAGACATAGGAGTGGAATAGAGGTGGGCAGAAATGAATGTAGATAGATAGCTTAAAAGAAGTGATAGCTTTAAGAATGAATGAGGGCTTCCCTGGTGGCGCAGTGGTTGAGAGTCCGCCTGCCGATGCAGGGGACACGGGTTCGTGCCCGCGTCCGGGAAGATCCCACATGCCGCAGAGCGGCTGGGCCCGTGAGCCATGGCCGCTGAGCCTGCGCATCCAGAGCCTGTGCTCCGCAACAGGAGAGGCCACAACAGTGAGAGGCCTGCGTACCGCAAAAAAGAAAAAAAAAAAGAGAATGAATGAGCTTTCTAGGAGAAAGTTTAGAAAGATTGAATATTAAGTATTAGGGACTGCTGCTTGAAAAATGTCCATACAATCAAGAAGGGAAGCCAAAAATCAGGAATAATTCAAAAGATAGGAAGAAAAACACAGCACTTAGGTACAAGAAGTGGCAGTTTCAAGAAAGGGATAGCACAGTCAAATGCAACAGGGAATGAGGGCAACGAATCCTTGACTTTGGCAGTAAAGTGGTTGGCATCTATGTACACGTAAAAGATTGGCAGTAATTGTACCAAAATGTTTACAGTGATGGATTACAGGTAACTTTTTTCTCTAACCTCGTATGATTCTCAAATTTTCTATAATGAACAGTGCTTTTATTATCAGAAAAATTTGTTTCCAAAAAGCCACTGGTGACCTTCAAAAAAGATTTGTTTTTTTTCCCCAAAAAAGTGTAGTAGTAACAGAAGCTGGATAACACAAGAGGCTTCTGGAGTGAGTGGGTAGTGAGAAAATGGAGGTGGTAGAAGAAAGAACTAGGACAAATAGTCAAGTAAAGATTTTTTAATTTAGTAAAAAATAATCATTACAGTGCTTATACATTTTCCTATTATCCCTTTTATAAATTGTTCAATAGATAGCTCAGATCTCAGTGAAGATATCTTGCTGTCCTCGCCTTAAAGTTCTTCGTTTGGAGGAGAATTGTCTTGAGCTCAGTATGCTTCCACAGAGCATCCTCAGTGATTCCCAGATCTGTCTGCTTGCTGTAGAAGGCAACCTTTTTGAAATAAAGAAACTTCGAGAACTGGAAGGCTATGATAAGGTATGTATTAGTGTACTTCTGAATTTCTAATCACTGCTCCAGAGAAGAGAAAGGTGAAGTAACTCACACGAGTGTTTCTAGGTACGGGATGTATGTATAATCCATTTATGTCAATAAGGATTTGTTCTCCATTTTGGAGGTGGGTTCTGAGAATCAGCCAAATGGTATTGTGCCAAGATGATATTTTTCTCTAGAGAGCTTATTGTAAAGCATCTTTTTCTTTTGATAGGTGTCCTATTAAGATATAAAGGAAAGAAAAAAACACCCCACAAAACCATGTGCTTTAAATTTGCATCTAGAATAGGTAGATTTTGTAGGAAATGAAGGACCATAAAAACATAAAGGATGGGCTTCCCTGGTGGCACAGTGGTTGAGAGTCCACCTGCCGATGCAGGGGACACGGGTTCGTGCCCCAGTCCGGGAAGATCCCACATGCCGCGGAACGGCTGGGCCCGTGAGCCATGGCCGCTGGGCCTGCGCGTCCAGAGCCTGTGCTCTGCAACAGGAGAGGCCACAACAGTGAGAGGCCCACGTACCGGAAAAAAAAAAAAAAATCATGAAATCCTAAATAACCAATAAGTTAGTTATTTGCTCAGGGAAAAATAACACATGTATTCTTTCATGATTTTCAGTACATGGAGAGGTTCACAGCCACCAAGAAGAAGTTTGCATGATGTTCTCCAGGAGCATGTGAACCATACAGGACACTGACTTGGAACCTGTTGCAATCTGGCTGAATGAAAGGCTCCTGTTGTTGTCAAGGATATCTGCAGTGAGGAGATGATATTCCAGGAGGTTATATTTCACTCAGTGATCTTTTTCCTTTCCAGGGCTCATCTCAAATAAGCTAAAGGGAATCAAACACAGGAAGACGCTTCCATTTTGAGTCATGGATAGGGCAAAGGACAATGTTGATCTTTGAAACCATCATTTGTTGGGCTTTGAGAAACCCAGTAGCTAGTTGCTATGTATACAGTGAGGGGATGCTGCCTGGTACCAGAATAGCTCCACACAACAGCTTGAAATTTCATGTGTCTCAATGTGCGAGCTTTCAGAAAATCATTTGCCATTCCACCCTGTGTTGACACTTCATATTTTTATGAAATTCAAATAATTCATGAGAGGCTGCTATGGTTAATCTAAGGATTTATGATTTTACTCCAGTCCATTAGTTCAATTGCAATGTTTATACTTGGAATTTAGGATGTACATAAAGGTATGACTCTTGATTAAAAGTGTACTTTGTCAGAGAAGCAACAACACAACACTAAGAGGTGTTCCCAAGGCTGCAGTAGCAATTTTTTTTTTTTTTTACTATTGCAGGTGCCTTATTGATAGAGGGCTCTGAAGAGCTAAAACTGTATGCAAAACTTTTAAGATACAAGGGTTTTAATAATCAAGATTTTCCTGAAGCTTTGTTAGAAACAGTCTCTTATTTCTGGTCATCTTTTTGTATTTAGAACTCTAATAATCAAATTACCTACCAAAAAGCTACTGTTAGGGGCTTCCCTGGTGGCGCAGTGGTTGAGAGTCCGCCTGCCGATGCAGGGGACACGGGTTCGTGCCCCGGTCTGGGAAGATCCCACATGCCGTGGAGCGGCTGGGCCCGTGAGCCATGGCCGCTGAGCCTGCGCGTCCGGAGCCTGTGCTCCGCAACGGGAGAGGCCACAACAGTGAGAGGCCCACGTACCGGAAAAAAAAAAAAAAAAAAAAAGCTACTGTTACAGTATTTTACAACAACTTATGTTTATCAAATTTATTCTCTGAATGAGAGAATATACTAAAGATTTTTTAATAACTATGGCTGGAAGAAAGGTTAATCCTTTAAAGTAAGACGACAGGGGAACTTTAACCTGTAAATGGCCCTTTGTTTGAAAGTAAACTGATAAGAAATGTTTTATGTTCTTGTTCGGGTTGCAAGAGTACTGAAATGCCTTCATGTGACTTAAAAACATTTTGTGGTACTGGAAACCATGCTTATTAAGAGAAACTGAAGCTATAAAAGTAGATTTTTTCAGACTGTTACTGGCATGAACATTTAGAAAGCTACAACTCTGCTGTTTTCTGATGTTTTGTCTTAGCCAAGGGGCTGTCATTTACCATGTACTGTTAGTTCTCATTTTACAAACCTAGTTTAACCATTACGTCAAGAGATCACAAGAGCCTAGTGTTTATATGAGGAAAGTCTCTCTGACCTTAAATCTGGTCTAGGGGTTCTCTTTTTCCCATGTTATTCTCTGTTTCTCAACTGGGGAGGGATGGGGGTGCCAGTTTACATTACCAATTGAATTTTGTTTTTTATAAACTTTGTTTAATGCTTAATCTTATTGATCTACTGAACATTTCTCTATTTTATCAGTACTTATCTAATAAATCAGAACTTATAAATTAAATAACTTAAATGTCCCAAGACATTTATTAATGGGAGTTTTAAAAGTCCCTACCCTTATGAGAATCCCGTTTTGATGGCTAACTTTCACAACTTGGACCCAGCCTTGTTTCCAGATACCCTCTCTTCACTCTCATTCACTTGCCCAGTCTTACCAGGTTATTCTGCTCCTTAAACCCACAGTACAACATCTGTCTCCTTTAACTGTCTTTACATTGTTTGTTCAGTCAGAATGCCCTCTCTTACTAACACGCTCCTTTTCTAAGTCTAAGCCCCTTCCTGAGAAGTCTAAGCCGAATTAACTGCTCCATCTGTTACGGCAGCATTTCTCACATTCTGTATTCATCTGCCTCTTGCTAGACTGAGCTACTTGAGGGCAGGGATTAAGTAAAGTAATATGCCCAAAGATATAGTACACAAGTATTTAGACTTAAATATGAGCTAATAAAGTGGGTTGACTTGAGGTCTGGAGACTGAGATTCTAAATCACCTACCTTCTTTTAGAGCTTGGTTAGAAGTCAGTGTAGTATACTGAGTAAGAACATGGGCCTTGGAGTCAGAAAGATCCTGATTTGAATCCAAAGTCTATCATTTACTAGCTTTATGAATTTGAGCAACTTACTCTCATCCATAATATGGGGAAACACCTCCTACCTCTCATGTATGTTATGAGGATTTGGTGAAAAGATACATAAAAGCACTTAGAATGGTGCCTATGACAGAGTAAGCGCTCAATAAATGGTGCTATTTATTTTACCTGTAAAACATTAAAATAGAATTTAGCAAGTTGTACAGAAATGGAAGGCTTGGAGCAAACTCTACATTAGGATGAAAAACAAATGAGTAGAGAATAAGGAACCTGAATATCAACCTGAAAACTATAAGTATGCTTAGGAATGTAACTGGGATAACTTAGGATTTTAGTAAGGGAGTAACCTAAAGAATAGCGTTTAAAGAAACTAATTCTAAGAGCAATTGAGTATAGGATGTCTGGGAAGTAGAAGTTTAAGTTAAGGGGAGATTCCTAATCCATACATGACATGAAAAGATCTAGAGTTGAAATGTGGTAAACAAAGGATGGATTAAAACTGTGAAAGAAGAAAAAAACAGGCACAACTATAGGGGATAAAGATCACTGTCATTATAAGACCAGAAACCTGAAGAGGGAGCTTATTGTTAAAAAAAAAATTAAGTTCAGTGGAGAATAATGTTTAACTCCTTAATTATAGGTCAGTTTTATGCTCAAGGTCACAAAACTAGTAAATGATTGAACCAAAACTTGAACACAGTTGGTCAGACTCCAGAGCTTGTGCTAACCACCTCAGTCACTACCTTTCAAAAGTAATAGAAACAAGTTTCCAGACAGTGTCACAGGAGAAGACTTTTAAGTCAACAGCTTCTATTTCTAGTGTATTATGAGCCTAAGTTCTAGGTCCTCATTCCTCTTTTCTCAGTAGCAGAAGCTTTGAAAAAATATGTAACCTGGGATCCATGGATGGGCTTTCAAGACCCATTTATGCATGATTCACGTGTGTGTGTTTGTGTGTCTGTTTCTCTGGAGAGATAGGCTGTGTTGTCTTTCATCAAATTCGCGAAGAGATCCTTGACCCAAAAAGAGCTCCACTCTAGAGAGAATAGCAGCTATCATTTAATAAGCTCTTACGTTTGCTGGGCACTGCTCTAAGTGCTTTACATGCATTACCACATTAAGTCTTCGCAGCAACTCTATGAGGTAGGAATCATTAATCCCACTTTACGCACAAGGAAACAGGCACAGAAATGGTTTTATAGTCACTCAGCCAGCAAGTGGCAGAGCTAGAGTGTAAATCCAGACAATATGGTGCCTTAGCTCACACTTCTAACCAATTATACTGTTGGAACAGCATACTGGTATGTTTAGAACTATTTCCTTCAGCCACAATAGTGTTAAAAAAATTTTTTTTAACGCTTTTAGGAAGGATATTTAAGTATAGAACAGCCCCCAGTATTTTATACCTTCTTATTATACACACACATTTACTACCACCTGCCAAACTACTCCTTTCTGGCATGTGGCATTTCTATTACTGAAGGCCTAATTAAATCTCACTATAAATATTTTCCTTTTCAGCCTTTGAAAGTTCCCATGTTAACTCTATCTCCTCCAGTAAGTGCGTTGCAGTTTTCACTCATAAACGCTTTCAGTCGCTAGTGTATTATAAGCTCAAATGAATAAAACAACTAGTAATGATTAAAATGAACCTCATGACAAATCATAGCAATGAAAAGTCCTATATTTCCAATGAAAATGGGAAAGGTGCTAATAAAGTCAGGTGTTTGTTGGAGTGCCTTTTGATTTATGGATCTTTGCTCTATTCAGTTTGTCAAATAAAAGCTGACAAAATTATTGCTTTCCACCCCCCAAAAAGTACTCACAGAAGCACATCACTTATTTGAAAAAACAGTTCCATTAGTTAGTTACAAAATTTAATTGTAAGGATCAAACAGTGGTTATTGGTCAAACCAATCGACATTAATAGCTTTGAAGTGTGCAGAAGCTAGTTTTTAAATAAAGGTGACAAATACCAATCAGATTCTTATAACACTGTTCAGGATCTAAGCAAATGTGATTCTGGAAGTTGAATCCAAAAAGCTAAGAGAATCATAGTGCAATCATCAATAAGTAAACCAAAGACATAATTTTCTAAATCATTTTTAAACAGAATAAATTCTAGTTTTTAAAAAGTTTAAAGCTACATAAAACTCAAAGTAATCTAACCATTTTCTACCTGAGATCAAAACAAGTTTCTTTTTTCCTATCTAAACAATTCTTGGCATTGAGGTAAATCTGAATTCACGTGATATACTTTGTCAAACTTTTCCAAAAAATTTTAAGCCCTGCTGTAGAGAGAAATTCTCATAATATATATACATATTTACATATTTTTTCTTCAAAGACTAATGACATTTATGAGGTTAATAGGCCTGTAATGGGACCATGATACTATTAATAATATGAAAATAAAAAGCCATTCATTTATACCATGTGTTCCTATATGGTGCAATATGAAATGGGATCATAGAATCTATGTACATAGATGAACCACCAAGAGTTCAGAAATTAAGCTCACTTTAAGAAAACTCACTCTGTTTTTTGAAGCAGAGGTTGCAAAGTTGTGATGTATAACAAAAATATTGTGTATACAGGCTCCAAAACCAAGCATTGGCCTAAACTGGCAAAAACTGCAACTTAAACAGAAATTAAACCCAACTAGATCTTCACTGTGGTTATGCAACTTTTGGCTTTAGGGTCTGCAGGTTTTACTGAGGTAACAACCTCTTATCTCTTGCCTCTCCTCCTTGTGCCTGCCCCTACTGCCCCCAGCCTTTTACATGGCTGTCTTTGGCAATGCTTCCAAAGTTTCAAAGCAGAAGAACTTGCTAAGTAAATGGAGAGAATGAAAAATAACATTATATATGATGTATGAAAACCAACCTAAGAGTATGGACTGAGAAAGAAAGTACTAGAAGGAAAACTAAGCCGCAGTCTACCCTCAAGGGAAAAAGAGAAAATAAAAGAATAGGGGGGCTGTTACTCCTAGATCTTCTTCCACATCATCTCCCGATTAGAAGAGTGTGGAACCAAAATTTCAAACTCTGGAAAGGTAATGACTTTGAAGGAGGAGCTAGGGAAGTGAATAAATGATAAAGAAGTAGAGCAGTAGCTTTAGCTGTCAATGAGTTTCTTTGCTCTGGCATTGGCATTGTCAATACGATCTTTGTTGGTGTCAGCCTGGAAAAAAGAAAAATATACCAGCATTACTTCACAAGGTAAGCTGCTCTAATAAACGTTAAATTTCATGTACTTAGAGTAACTGACACATTGAGAAAATTCAGGAAATAGTCCAAGCCACATTACAAAACTCATTTTGGGCAAGAAGTGACAGAATATCAAATTCATTTGGAAAAACCTGGGTGTATAAACATGACAAAGATATAACAGAAGAAGTTGCCAGTATTTCATGAGTTCTATAACATTTTTTTTCATAGTTTAACATGTCTGAAACTAGGATGCATCTTATAATCAATGGCATGTAGATGCAGTGAAAATATAATGCTCTTCTCTGCTATAGATCTGGACCTTGCGGGAGTCCCCTGAACTGAATCATAGAATCTCATCTGGAGCTAGCCTAGCTCTCACCCAGAGACTGAAATAACCTACCCCAAGATCTGTGGAACAGATGTATCACCATCCATATCAATATGTAAGTTAAAATGATGGGTAATATGTAGTCTAAACCCACATAACAGCATTGAAAACATCTTATGAACCATTATTTGCCTCAATGAAATCCATCATAAGTGATTAAACAGAAAGCCAAGCTGAAAAACTTACCCCAACCTTTAAAGTATACTGAGATTTTAATGAAGTAACAATAAATAAGAACAGCTTTTAGATGTGACACCACCAAACACAACACAATTTCAGTATATTTTATATCATATGAAGTAAAAAATAGCAACCACACTTTTTTGTTACTCTTGTTTTTGTGTGTCCCCCCCATGAGAACCATTCTGCAGAACTGATTTTTACCTACTGACTCATGAGATGAAGATTCAGGAACTTACTAATTTGTTATTAGTTAACAAAATAAAATTCCAAAAGCTAACTCGCTCTTTCAGGGGGGAAAAAAAAAAAAAACCCGACAGCTCACAGAAAGGTTAGAGGAGATTGTGAGCTTCATGTGTGAAATTTTAAATAAAACCACTTCGTCCCAAGGTCTTGGTTTCTAAATGAACCAGTTGAGTAAGAGACAGGAGGACTTGACTATTGTTTTTCAATGTGTTAGAACTCATCAAAACTGCAAGGCCTGTGAGGACAGGATCTTATCTCTGTTGTTCTCCCCCAGAGCATCTAGCACAGATGTCTATTAATAAACACTATACCGGATGTCCCATTTTCCTGTGGCACTAAAAAGCTCTTACCTTTTCTGTGATCCGTTCTATTTGTCGATTTTGAGCCTCAATCTCATTGCCTATGCCCAGGGCCATGTTTTTTAGATTTCCTAGGATACTGCCCACTTGAGTCAGGTTCTCTTCCATTTCATCTTCCCTGGCATCATTTGTTATACTATCACAAAAAGATAGTTAATTCAGTACTTTGGGGTGAATTAGAAATGGAGTGAATCTGGATTTAGTTTTTATAAAAATAAGTAACCAAAATGACCTCAGCAAGTGTTAGACCCAACAGATGCAGGTTACCATTCTTGGGAAACATTCCATAGTAAAAATGGAAAGACTAATCCAAGAGAGCACAACATCTTAAAGCCATTTAAGATTAAGAAATAACTTTAGGATAGTGGTTTTTCAAAGTGTAATTCCCAGCATAACCTGAGAACTTGTTAGACATGAAAATATGCTAATTCTCACACTCCACTCCAGATCTCCTCAATCAGAGACTGGAAGGGACCCCAGCGATCTGTGTTTTAATAAACCTCCCAGGTGATTCTGATGCATGCTTAGGTCTAAAGAACTACTGCTCTAAAATAAGGGTTGCAAAATCCTGGCCCAAAGCCAAATCTGGCCTGCCTTCTGAATTTATAAATAAGATTTTATTTGAACACAGCCATGCTCATTTGTTTATATATTGTTTATGGCTGCTTTTACCCTACAACAGAGTTGAGCAGTTGAGTAGTTGTGACTGAGACTGTATGGCCTGTAAAGTCTGAAATATTTACTATCTGACCTTTTACAGATATCCTTATAGGGATTTGGTCGACTCCTACTCTAGATGATACATTTTAAAACACATCTTCTTATTTACAGAAGTAAAACATGATTACTTGAATAATTTGGAAAGTACTTTACAAAGAAAAGTTAATCCATCCTTGAATGTCAACAATCCCAGTCACCATTTTGTCAGAAGGCAAATATTAATGTCAGAAGGCTGGTGGTCCAGTGGTTAAGCCTCCCCGCTTCCACTGCAGGAGGCACGGGTTCGATCCCTGGTCGGGGAACTAAGATCCCACACACCCCCACATGCTGTGTGGCCAAAAAAAAATTTTTTTTAAATCCAAAAAAAAAAAAAAGGAATAAATGCTATTTCTAATTAATAAGTTGGGGTTCATGCATAATTACACCCAGTCTCCAGAGAGAGCCATTCATTTAGGAAAATAAAAAAAATATCGGGAAGAGCTGGCATACCGTTTAATGTATCCGCCGCTGGCTGCTCCTGTGGTTGCTTGCTGAGGCTGACCATTTGTCACTCGGCCTGGCTGCTTAGATACTACATTGCTAGGAGAGTTGTCTCCACCATCTCTCCATGTTGCCTTATAGACTTTACTAGACTCAAAGTTCTTTGTCCTATATAAGAGTCAGGAGTGTAGAGAGATACCAAAAAGCAGGAGAGGGAGAAATGACATTATTAGTGCTTGTTACCTTAGGGATGCCCTAGCACCCTTAGAATAAAAGCTACATGCAGCTAGATCTAGATTATCTACACTATGCTCCATCACAATCTGGCATAGGAAAAAGATGAACTGTGTAAGCCCACTGACATTAAAAACATTTTTTTAAAGGTTAAACTACTTCCACCAAATCTTCACTGAGCAGTTAGCAAGTACCAAAATGTAATTATTTGATTTTTCAGGTTCTCCTAGCCTCTGACACTCTCTAGAAAAGAGGTTAATGGACACTAGGAAAAAAATTCCTTAGGAAAGGTGCTCTGGGATGCCTTAATGGTTCCTTGGAAGCATCTCAGATGTTGATAAAGGATGGAAGAGAAAGAAGGCTGAGTGGGCAGTACTTAGACCTCAGTTGCTCACTTACTTAAACTGTAGTAGTTTCAGCTGATCTGTTTTTTAAAGTTAGAATTGTGCATTAAATTTTTTAAAAAAGGTTTCTTTGGGGGTGGTGGTGATGTGATGAATTGGGAGATTGGGATTGACATATATACTCTAATATGTATAAAATGGATAACTAATAAGAACCTGCTGTATAAAAAAATAAAATTTTTAAAAAGTTATTATAAAAAAATTTTTTTTAAGAAAGGTTTCTTAAGAAACAAACATTATGAAGGAAAGGCAATGAATGAGTTCCTTGGCTACAATGGTACCAGTTACAAATCCTTTGGTTTAGGACTTTTTCATTTAAGAGTTTACTGTTACACCTTAAAAAAAAAAAAAAGATCCTAAATCCAAGCCTCTTAAAAATAGAAGCATATGTTTAGATTAACTGACATAGCTAAAAATCAGCCAAAGCCAGAATTTTACCATGGGATTTACTATTTGAACTGGTATAAATGGCAAGAAAAAGAACCTAGTAAAATGACTTTTAAGTGGCTATTACAAAAAACACAAATAAAACTTTTTCTTACTGATTATTTGGCTAGGTAAAGTTTCCACTCACACAATTTTAGTTTTTGCTTTTCTATAAACAAAAACAAAGTAGTATATGGCTATAACATTGGTTTCTGATTTATTCCACATGATACATTAATGAGGAAGTTTTGAAATCGCAAAAGCAAAGGAGAGATTTTAGGAAAGCAGTGGCTCCTTTCTTAATAGGATCCTGTGAGGATTCATGTTTGGCAAACCTAGAATTGGATCTTAGACCTTAATCATCAATGCCACAGAAAGGGTACTATATGTTTAATAAATCAATCTATTTAGTTATTAATAAGCCATGTTAAATCCTTCCTGGAACAAGGTGGGATACACATTATTTAGTACTACTTTTTTCTTTTTGGTTGCATCGGGTCTCAGTTGCGACACACAGGATCTTCGTTGAGGCATGCGGGAGCTTTCCTTGCAGTGCGCGGGCTTCTCTCTAGTTGTGGCGTGCAGGTTTTCTCTTCTCTAGTTGTGGAGCGCAGGCTCCAGGGCACGTGGGCTCTGTAGTTTGCAGCATGCGGGTTCTCTAGTTGAGGCACACGAGCTCAGTAGTTGTGATGTGCACTTAATTGCCCCGTGGCATGTGGGATCTTAGTTCCCTGACCAGGGATCGAACCCGCATCCCCTGCATTGGAAGGCAGATTCTTTACCACTGGACCACCAGGGAAGTCCCTGATATACACATTATTTAAATTAATATTTATAAATAATTTCTGTTTAGTAAAAAACCCATTTACGTGTATTCTTTGTTAATAAGATGGGTCTCGGGCAAAATTCTGAAGCAGAGTAATAGCAACCAAGCAAAATAAACAACATATAAGTTTATCAGAAAGTTAACCAGAAATATTAATAGAAGTAATATAAGTGAGGCTTTTATCAGGATGTTAGACTGTAAAACAGGTCAAAGATTGAAGGCTGGAATTCTAATGTCACTAAATAATAAGACACTGTGCTTCTGAGAGTCTTAGCACAGAAGCACTGGGTTGGGACAGACTTGTGAGCTCTTGGTCTAGTAAGGGATATACACATGCTCCAACCACCTCAACCTTAAGAAATAATATTTGAAATTCCTTCAACTTCTGAGAATTCTTCCTTCAATTAGATATAAGGGGCATAAGATGCAAACGAATTGTCTTAACATGATATTGTGAATGAGGTTCAATTAAAGTATAGTTTATAAATAAAGAATCAGACTGGTTATCAAACCCTTCTCCCTTTAAGAGGACTGGATCTTTGATGTTCTTCCAATATCAAGGGGAAAAGGTACAAAAAGCTGACTTGAATTGTCACATTTATTTTCAAATGGATTGGGGAAAAAAATCTCTGCACTACTTTTTCATGCAGTTTTGACATGCTCTGCATGTTTATAAAGCAGTGATTTTTATATGCTGTTGATTTCATATCTTCATCCTTGTGATAGTTCCATGTCTCTTTCAGCACCTCTACTCCAGGTAATAATGCCTTCTGCTTGCTCAAGGTCCTGCCACATGCTGTTACCCTGGAGCTTCTCCCACTGAGTTGTAAAACCCTTAAAGACACCTGTTTTTAAGGGCATTGTCAGATAGCTGAGTATCTAATAAAAACAACAATGGTTTTAATCTAATTTGTCTTCCTTCAAAGGGTCTTAAGTACTTTAAAAGGTAGTATTTCCTAAACTTGACTGAGCACCAAAGTGACCTGGATGATTCTGAATACACAGATGTGTATTTCAGGCTACATTCTGAAAATTCTACTTCAATTTTTGTCAGATGGAGCCTGGGAATCTTCTGTTGTAACTAGGATTTTATTTAAATTCAATAGATCATTTAGCTGCCCAACCAGGGAAGAGAAACAGTGTTCTAAGAGACTTCTAATCTGTTGTACAAGGAATATTTTAGATTACTATGGTAGTACACCTTAGTATTACTATATATTGGGACACTGAGGAATTAATCTGGAGGAAGCGAATGTATACACAAGGTTTTTTTTTTTAAGCCACAAGATTTAGAGTAAATTGACTTGAATCCCAATCCTAGACCTGTCATTCAGTAGCTACAGAACCTTATGCAAACTTCCATCTTTGAGCATCTTTTCCTTATATGTAAAACTAAGATGATAACAGTACTTAATAAGTCACAGAGCTGTTGATAATAGATGTAAAATTGTTCTGTAAAGCATTAGACAATTTTTTTTTTCCAGTATGCGGGCCTCTCACTGCTGTGGCCTCTCCCATTGCGGAACACAGGCTCCGATGCGCAGGCTCAGCAGCCATGGCTCACGGGCCCAGCCGCTCCACGGCATGTGGGATCTTCCTGGACTGGGGCACGAACCCGTGTCCCCTGCATCGGCAGGCAGACTCTCAACCACTGCGCCACCAGGGAAGCCCAGACAAATATTTTTGTTCTTTGGTTTCAACTCAACCTGATCCTTAGTTAAAAGTTCATGTCTTTAATTGCACAGATTACCAATTGGCATGTTTATTCTTATAGCCCATTAACATTCCCTAGCTTTGAGATCTACAAGCAGCTGAATATAGTTGGAATATAGCTATATAAAAAGACATCTAGGCCAGGGTTGTTTCTGGTCTACAGTAAGAAAGAAATGGTTCTGATTTGCAACAGAACTCTTCTGCATAACAAAATTAACAGCCCCTCTGGGAAGAAATTAGATTTCATAATAAAATGCTTAAGCAAATTTGTGGCAGATTTTAATGCAATTAAGAACTCCATCTAGAAAGTTAGATTTACCCCGACTGTCAGTTTTGAAGAGTTTAATAATCTTTAACTACTAAATTTTTTCAGATAAATATCACATTCAAAAATGGCATGTTTGAAATAAGAATTTGAAATATCCCTTAAGAAGCTGCTATAAATATAGAAAACAAGTATCAGGATATGAACACAGTAACTTTAACAATTTCTTTTTTGAGTTTTGGTTGTCAACATTAGTACTAACTGAATAAAATAGCAAAAAGAAAGCCCAAGCTGGGGGGCGGAGGTGGGGGAGAGAGGTGATCAGGTTATAGGAAAGAAGAAAAAGAAGGGCAAGAAACAAAGGGTAGAAATCAAACAATTTTCTAACATTTAACCATGGTATTCATAGTCCCCATAAAGATCCAAAATTAAAGAGTCAAACATTATAATAAACAGTAGGCTGACTAGAGGGTTAACTTCCATAAAAAAATTAAGATTAGTTAGCTCTGCATTAATTCAATATGAAACCACAGCAAGCTAACACATGACATAATAGGTATTATGGAACAGATGATAATATATATAAAGAGGGTAAACCCTTATTTAAAAAAAGGAGATAACTAGATATGGCAACATTTTAAATTTATATCCCACCTTGTTCCAAATGGCATTTAAGATGACTTACATTGGCAGTTAATTCCTCAATTTGGTAGTGGCCTAAATCATGGGGAATCCAAAATCATTAGAAGCAATACTTCAAGAGAGGAAATATTGATTCTGGAACCAGAAAGGAGTAGGAAAACTTAACAGAAGAAAGGAAGCTGAAATCAAAGTCTATGTATTTAGCCTGAATTCCCTTACCTTTGATCAGAACTAGAATGCAGCAATTCTCTACAAAGATCAACCTATTTAAAACTTCTTAGGAAACTTTAGGTGTGTTTTTACTTTTATAATCTTAAGTGTTTTTTAGTAAAAACTTAGTATCAGAGCCATTAGTCAAAGGGTGGTATTATAAATTAAGATCCTTTCATCAATCCGTCTTCTGGCAGACAGCACTCATCAAGAACAAATTCACTTTACATTACACACCACAGCACAGCTTTTAAAAGTCTCTACCATTCACAATATCCATGCACATGCACAGAAAAGCCATTTGAAGCATCACCTTTAGATAGCAGGTTAACAGCCCAAATTGCGCCACAAGACTGCATCTTAAAGTTCCCTTTGATCAGTTACTGAGCTCAGCTTCTGATGTTAAATCTTCATTTTTAGTAAGCGTATTAGAAAGGAAGAGATTAGGTGAGAGAATGAAATGCAGAAAACAGTGAATCCCAATCAAACAGAACAGAAACAGGTTTAGTTTTCAAAGCATAATGCATTTAAATTCCTGCCTAGTTTCATAGAAACAACCAACATCTGAGAATCTAGATAAAAAGAAAAACATGAAAACTATTTAAACCAGAGCATACTTCGTTTTTCCTAAGAATGTCTGAATGATGATATTCTGTCCTAAAATTATGAAAATTAACATGAAGAAAAGGCAAATACTTTGTATCTCCAGTGAGTAGGATGGAGGAAGCACTCAAATATTGACTAAAATACAGTAATTCAATATTTATTTTAACTAATCAGAGTTGAATATTTACATTTTAATATGACATAAGATTCAATAGTATAAAACCTGTAGTACCAATTTTCAACTTCTCTAGTAAGTGGTCCAGAAATACCAACGTATCTTCAAACTATGTGCCAATATGTTTGACATTTTAAGCACAGAATGAAGAGAGGCAGGTTAAGACAGAGGAATACTTTGTCTGACAATGGTTAAACTGGGACATCAGGCAGTTTACTATTCTGAGACTTCCCATTTTAAACCTGCCTCTTTTTAAACTCGTTAATTAGAATTACAACTTATCAAAGTTACTGACAAAGGGACTTCCCTTGAGGTCCAGTGGTTAGGACTCGGCGCTTTCACTGCCAGGGGCCTGCGTTCGATCTCTGGTAGGGAACTAAGATCCCGCAAGCAGTGTGACATGGCCAAAACAACAAAACAAAAAAACCCCAAACTTACTGACAAAGATATAGGATTTTTAATAAGGATTTGTTCTATTTTGCTTTTAGGATTCAAATAGTAGCAAGCTAAAAGAATGACATTTATTCACAATTTTAAAGTTTAATCCTGGTAGTCTGTTTTCAAATTCTAGTAGTCCTTTAAAAAGAATTAGCTAAAATTAAAATTCACTTCTAATATAGGGTTCTGTTAAGTGAAGCTATTTCCATGTCTTATTAGAAAAAGATCTACTGATATGGCTTTAATGAATACTACTAAAAAAAGAAATCTCAAAGAACAAATCTACTCAAGACATTTTCTATATAGTAATACATCTAACAAAAGCAACAGCAAAAAGGTTCATTCTTTTCTTGCCAGTCAAGCAATGTAGCATACAGTTAAAAACTAGGGCTCAAAAAAAAAAAAAAAAAACTAGGGCGCAGCCTGGTTTTGAATCTCAGCTCTTCCACTTGTTAGTGTAGCCTCCTTATGCCTCTGTTTCCCCATATGTAAAATGGTGATAATAAGAGGAACTATCTCACATTAAGGGTATTGTAAGGATTAAATTTAAAGTGCTCAGGATAGTAAGAGCCTAAATTAATATACAGGCTCACAACTCTCATGCAAACCTTTGGATGTGAGACATTTTGAGCAGTACCACACAATCACATACATCAATATTTCTGCAGTGAAACAGATTAACATTTATGCTAAGTGTAATAAAGACTATTAAATAGCTTCAGTTCAGGTTACATCTCGTAGCCTAATTAATAAGTTGTGGCACTACATTCCGAAAAAAACAAACCTTTGGCTTTCAGAGTTTTTTAGATTTCTAAATGGCAGATAAGAGACTGTGGACCTGAGTTGTTGTTACTAGTACCAGAATTAGTACTAGCTTTATACAGAAGACTAAGATACCGTCTCTGCCTTTCAGAAGCTCATGTTATGGCTATTTATATGATAAGCCTAACTGAAACACAGATTAGCAGATTAAGCTTAGAAAGATCACGCCCCTGGCAGGAGTGAAAATAGATAAAGCTGAGGACAAGAGATACCACAGAGGGCAAGGACTCAATGGTGTAAAGGAGAGATGGATGGAAGGGAGGCAATTAAAATCGGAATATTTAAAGTGAAACACTACTCTCTCCTCTTCAGAGAACAAGTGTTCTGTTATAGGAGCCCCTTGATTCCAACTGTTAAGAAGTGCTTTCTTCTCTTGACCCACTAGGAAAGGGCTCTGCTGAGGTTAGAGGCTGACGACGGACTGCTTCAGGACCATACTCTACCTTCTCTCTCAGACTGTCCAAGAAAATCCTGCCTATGCTTGTCTGCGTACACAAAGAAAAATAAAATTAATACTTATGTAGCTCCATTTCCCACTTTTTATGATATCAGACCACCTTATTCCCTGCTCTTCCTACTCATCAGAGATAATTTGCTCTAGGTTCTAGGGAGGACTTCCTCTTCCTTGCTCTTCTCTTAATACGTATCTCAATGAAGTTCATTTACTTTTTCCCCTCTTCCAAGAGGGTACATAGAACATAGGAGAAAAGTGCAAGTAAGTTTGCAAAACATAGTTAAAAAAAGAGTTTAGATTAAAAAAAATCTGTGCATTTCTAACTTGTTTGCTGAAAGTAATCTGCTAAACCCTGATTCGCAGGTCATAGTTATTAAAATATGCACTTTTGGAGAGTCAACCAAGGTCTAAACAGGTCAATAGACTTGTCTTTCTTAGCTTCTTATGCCCAAAACAAACACTAAAGTTGACCAACAAGTAATTTAACTCTATTTTCTCCAGTAGAAATGGCACAGAGAATGCTGTCACATGAAACACTTATCTGAAAGCATGACAGAGCAAAACCTCCTCCATTCCTAACTCCTTTGAGGAGTAAACAAATGCTGAGAGTCTGTAAACCTTCGTATCTCATTTTTGGTTTACCACACCAGCTGAGACAACTGGATGGAAGCAGTAATGCTTACAAAGCTCTTTAAAAATGAATACTCTCAGCAGAAAGGATAGTCACTCAATCTCCAGACAACGTCATTTCAGCCAAAGGTAAAGTTCAAAGTTGCTTTGTTAATGACTCCTCATCTTTGTCTGAATACATGTACTTTTGTCAACACCATGGAGTTTGTATTATCCAAGATTAAGTAGAGAATTTAAATGTTAATAATAAAGTCACTAAAAAGAATGAATTCCTTTCTGTCAAGTATAATCTCATACACTATACACAAATAATTTGAAGACTTTTCATCTCCTAGTTTACTAGAGGCCTCAAATCTTCAGAGTCTTCTTTAATGTTTCCTTCTTCATGTTTGATATATAATCAGTTGATTTAACATGAATTTTTTTGACTTACATTTTTCTCTCTAATCTTGATGATAAAGTTATACCCCACAGGCCTAGTTTACAAAAGGTTCCTAACTAGTTTCTTGGTGTGCGGTTATATACTCCACTCCAATCAATCAACCCCTTAGGCTGGCATTCAAAGTTCCTCTATTGCCCACTTATGTATTATTTTCCACTTCTCATCTATATGAATCATGTAGTACAGTTAAGTCAAGCTCCTCTGTAATCTTTATTTAAATTAAATCTTCCACAGGAAATGTCTTCCCACTTCTTTCATGTCCATCCAGATCTTTCTAGTCATTCAGAGCCCAACTCAAGTCCTAGCTCTCCTATGAGATGGTCTCCAAACCAACCTTTATCAGTTCTATACCTTTAGCCTCAGTTGATATCACATGATCTAGCCCTAGATTTATATAGTTCTTACTTTTTGCTATTCTCTCTCATATAGCCAACCACATGGTAAGTCTTTTGAAGCCAGGATCCAAGTCCTTTATTCCCTTGACCATCCCTCATGTGCCTACCACAGAACATATATTTTATGAATTCTCCTTATCTGAAGGGAAAAGACACTAATTCTATCCTGCTCTGTATTACCCAGATGTATATTTCCTAACCTTTTCTTGTATTATTAAAAAATGAAATTGGGACTTGATCGAAAGATTGATCAAATTTAAGCGATGGTTTGCAGTGAACATGCCCATTTATACAAAAAGTTTGATCTGACTGAAGGAGAAACAGCTTCACTTGATCTAACAAAGTTCCTTATTTAGGCCCTGTCGTACTTATTGGGAAGTGGGGAGGGGTGTGCTCTCACTTTAGATTTATTTGAAAAAGGTCTTGATTTATCAACTCACCTATTACAGGGGCATACACAAAGGCCACAGCACTTGTTTAGTTCTGTTAAAGTCTTCTCTGCTTCTCTCATGTCTTTGTTTATTTGGTCCATGCCTTCTTCTACGCGTTTTAGTTGTTCTAAGAATAAGTTGTGGAAGTTACATTTTGTGTTACATTCTCGGTGCCAACCAGAAAACGCCATTATGATGGAACAGCAAAAACTTTAACCTCGAATCCACCAATAACCCATCACAGTGACTGTATCAGGGCCAGATGGTATTATAGACTGTCCAGAATGAAAATAGTCTTTCACATACTGATCCTGGGGCACCTAGCCTCTGACTGTGGAAAGATTTGTTCTAAAGAAATTTATAATAGGAGCATGTGAGGATTGGTTTAGACATCACTTCTGCAACCAAATTAAGTGTACTGTGACTAGACCAGATCCCCAGCATTTCTATTATTGGATAGGCTCAAAACCTGAAGGCTGTCATAAGATTAATAAAAACTAGACCAGATTGCTCAGGGCCAAATCAAACAGAATGTTTCCAAGCCTGCCTGAATCTGACCTATTTAAGGACTTAACTTGATTTCTGAAAATGATGCAAAAATATCATAATGTCTAGTTCATGTACGACCAATACACACAATAAGCCCTGCTACATAATAAATACTTGGTATACAATGGGGTATTGTGGCCCCCACCTCAAATAGGCAACAAACATGATATAATTCAAATCAGCAGAAAAGAAGTAAAATGTCACTCTTATCTTACAAAGGGAAGGTACTCCCAAAGGCTTAATTAATTTTATACACGGCTGATTTGAAAAGGCTTTCTGGCATCCTAAATCAAATCAAGAATTTCTGCCAATGACTGCAACTCACCCCCTTGTTCATCCAGCGTAGTGATAGTCTTGATTCCTGCATCCTGAGACTAAAAGAAGGGAAAAATGCTGAGAGCACAGCAAAATAAAAACAAAACAGAAACAGAACCTACAAAGTCTGAAAAACAGCAAGAGAGAATCATTAGAAACTTAAGTTTCTCAGAGGACTAGAGCTACAGAGGAAACTAATCTCCCCAAACCAACACACTTTAACATATTAACCCCCCAAAATAAGTCGCAGACTCATGGTGAATTGTCTTCCTTGTCATATTCCAATACTATCAATTAGAAAAACAAAAAAGGCCCATTACTGCATGGTTTGACAATTTCAGCAATTGCTGGTTTCAAATAATAAAGCTTATTGATACAATACCCTTCTGATTCTTTTTTTTTTTTTTTTTTTTTAATTTTTTTAACATCTTTATTGGGGTATAATTGCTTTACAATGGTGTGTTAGTTTCTGATTTATAACAAAGTGAATCAGCTATACCCTTCTGATTCTTAACAGTAATTCCAGCCTGTGCTATCAGAACCCCTTCTATACAGTTACTATACTTAACTCGATGATTAAACACCTTCTTACCTCAATGGCTAAACCCAGGATTCTCCTTGTACTTTCCAGAGACTAGGAAAAAACACAGAGTTTCAGCATTCTACAACAATTCCCCCCCCCGCCGCCCAAAATCTGAACACAGGCCATATTCATAATGCTACTCTATTTTTAAAGATTGCCAGCCCATTCACCTCTCCCTTTAAAACAAAAAGAGAAAGCTTATTACTATAATTTTGGTTACTTTCTTCCTACCAGATGGTCCTTAAGAGAAAATTTGGAAGGTGAAGTTAATGGGATTTATAAAAAATTTAATGTAAGCAGAAATCTAGGTATATTACACAGATATTAGAAAATTCTGTTAAAATTAAATGTCAGAATTCCTCAAATCTAGAGTATCTTTGTTGTAAGTAACTGTTCAGTAATGACTAAAAAAAAAACAAAAAAACCATACAAATTGTTTTCACTTATTTAGCTTTTTGATGAGTTGAAAAAATAAGGAGCTAGTAATGGTGCTCTAGAGCAAATGCATTCTTTGATATAAAGAGACTAGGAAGAAGCCAAAATGGTCTTCTAAGAAGGTCCTCTCATCCTTCCACTGTGAAAACTGAAAGAGAATTATTACTTATTCCAAGTAAAACCTTTACCTCATCAGTAACCTGGTTAGCCCTCAGCTGAATTTCTTCTGCTGACAGATTATCCATGATGAATTAAAACTTGATAGGTGGAGAAACTGAAATGTGGATATTCTGTAAGAATAAGGACACAAAAAACAAGTTTGTTTGAGCAAAGAGTATATATTTATGGAATTTAGGATACTTGGAAAACACGGTAAAATAGCCTATCTTTATCCCTATCTATTTATCTGTCTATCTATCTATCTACCTATCTATCTATATTTCAGGTGAAGAAATTAAGGCTGAGAGATGGTAAGGAAATGCTTAAATGCTAGTTATTACCAGAGGTGAAACTAAAACTCAGGTTTCAGGACTTCCAGTGAAGCACTGTTTCTAATAGGAAAGTGGTCCTTCTACTTTGAGAAGGAAGGCATTACTAGAAGACAAGCTTCAAGAAACTATTAAAATGAATTCCTGGTTGTACAATGTTCTTTGTACATTGTCTGAATATGGAAAAGCGATAAGGTGAAGAAGTTGAAGTTAGGTAGTGTTCCATTAGTAAAGTAACAAATTCAAAGTCCTGTGCCTGCAAAGCACAGGAAACATTCTAAAAATGTGCCAGTTGTCCAGGCTACTCATTGGAAAAAATGAAATACTTTCATTCTTAACAAGAAAAGGATAATGCTGATACAGAGAGCTCAGAAAAGACCTAGTTTTTATTAAGAGTAGACTCTCCCTGGGCTTCCCTGGTGGCGCAGTGGTTGAGAGTCTGCCTGCCGATGCAGGGGACACGGGTCCGTGCCCCGGTCCGGGAGGATCCCACATGCCTTGGAGCGGCTGGGCCCGTGAGCCATGGCCGCTGAGCCTGCGCGTCCGGAGCCTGTGCTCGGCAATGGGAGAGGCCACAGCAGATTCCAATTACTGTATGGTTTGTTATTTTAGTGAAGTCCCTAAGAAACTGTACAATTATTCTTCTATACTTAGTAACTTAGTAACTCATAGTAACTCAGGAAGTGATCTCACAGACATTCAAACTGAAACACAAAACTTTTAATAGGTGAAGATTCCAAGAGTCCTGCTCTCTAATATTAACAGCGATACACTGTTGTATAGTATTCTTCTTTGAGCAGTCATGTGGAGTAATAAGCACTGTGTGACTTACCTAGGTTGTTTTCTTTTTATTACATTTGCTAGCTTCGTTATTAAAAATTTGAAAACCAATTTTACCAAAGCCCTTTGTCAATGACACATATAAAAGTGTGGTTCACATTCTGGATTTATCCCCAGGGGACATGTGGCAATGTCTGGAGAATTTTTTGATTGCCAGGAGTTGGGGGGGGGGGTGGTAAGGAGGAGTAATGTTACTGGCATCTAGTTGGTAGAGGCCAGGGATACTGCTAAACCTCCTATAATGCTCCTTGGGACAGTCCCACAACAAGAATTATCTGGCCCAAAATGTCAAAGTGCTCAGGTTGAGAAATCCTGCCATGGAGTACACTCACTGACGAGCAGGGAACTTTGTTAACGTCTTAGTACTGAACACTTGGAGGGAAAGGATTTTATTATATCTTTGTACCTCTAACACCTAACAGGATCTGACAGTTTGTACCCCAGTAAATGTGTGCTGAATGAACAAATAAGTAGAAAAACAAGATGTACGCTCATTTAAGTGGATCTTAGAAACAAAGCTACATGTAATAGTAGCACAAAGCCTTCAAATAAACACTAGAACCACAAACCAAAAATTGCCATTACATGTGTATGATTTAGAATGGCCTGCTGGTCACATACAGATATTTTTAGTCACATCCATAGCTAACCAACACTTTTATTAGAATCATCTAAACAAAAAGCGACAATATCCCATTCCTAGGACAGGAAGGCATTACATTTAGAGCCTTGTTTATAATTCTACTGTCATTGCTAACCATTTCAGGATTTAATTAAGATTTTGAGCCTTGATTAAAGACATTAATGCTCATAAAACTACTGTTATTAAAATTATTAAATTGCCAAAATTTGCAAATTTAATCTCATAGCTTGTATGCCATAGTAGGACTGTGGCTCTGCCAAAAGGTTCATATACTAAGATACATAATCAAGATATAAAGGCCTCTCTTAAATTAAGAACTGATCATTCATTAGATATAAGCATAAACAGAACCACATGCTTTATTACCTTGCTAATTGTTTATGAGACTTTAGCTTTAATCACACATATGATTATGCTACAGTTTCTCTTCTGTCAGTCTTTCATAGTTGTAATTATAAAAAGAAAAGGAAGTTGCTTTGTACCCTCCCACCGTTTTTGTATGCTTTTCCTTTCTATAATATCCCCATCTGCCTGCCCAGGCAGTCTTGTGCTTTCCCACACAAGGTTCCTTTCAAAGCCTGTCCTTCCTAGGCGGTACGCTCCAAAGTTATCTGTCCCTCTCACGTGAAACTCCTAAATGCCCCACAGAGCAGAAAGTGTTAAGAAAAGCAATACACACTAATCAGTTAGTATCTGGAAATGACATCCCAATTAGGTTTTCCGATATAGTATACTATGGGTAGGAAGATATTTTGGGAGTAAGGAAGCTCAGATCTCTCAAACTGTATAATTTTGTAATTCTACTCCTAGAAGTGATTCTTGCCAATTACAAGTCAATATTTGTTATTCTCCTAGTAAATATGAGCAAAACTCCATGTAGGTTCAAAGAGAGGCTTGAATGTAAAACTGACCTCTGTCAAACTTAAAGATTCCAAGAGTCCTTGCCTTTAATTATCAAAAAGGCAGATTAAAAAAAAAAGGCAGATATAGCTGGGAAGCAGATGTGAAGAGTCACTCCTGGCATAGCAGTGGTGCCATGTTTTAGGACACACCTTTTAAGTGAACTCAAAGTGCTGCCTAGTACTTCTTTTTTTCCCTCCCTGAGCAGATGACACACAAACAAGAAACAGACTTCTGTAAAGTTCTCACATGTTTGGCATGCTGATATCAGGACAGAGCTGCCTAAGACTTCTCTACTCTGGATTTTTGAGGATGTTGAGCACATTATTATAGTAAATGGGAGTAAGTGAGACAAAGCAGAATTGTAAGGGGAAGGCCAAAGAGAGACAAAGAATAATACTCCCTAGGCTATTTTAGCCTTTACTAAACTGCTCAGAAGTGTCAGGCAGGGTGCAAGCTAGAACTAGCTATATAGCTTTACTCGTATTTATTATCTCCAGAAGTTTTTCTCATGCAGTCAGGAAAGCCTATCCAGAATGGTAGAGTAAAGAGAATTAGAGAAGGGGAAGGGAAGGAAAAATGAAACATCACTTGACACAAAGATTCCATTAAACTTACTTTTCTTAGGTATAACCCAATAGATTAAATATCTGTGTCATTTTCCCAGTGCTCCTGGGAACTTACGCTACATGTGTGCCTTTGAGATGAAAATGCAAGATTTTTCTCATTGCCTTTACATCCTATTTCCCTTACTATGGTTCATTTGGGCTTACTAGCAGACTCCTAGTTATCTTTCTTAATTTCTTTTCTATTATAAACCTTGGGGGGAGAGGGGAGGAAGAAATGCTCACTGAGCATGTACTATGTATCATATAACCATCTAAGTTATTTATATATGTCATTATGTCTGTTATACCACTTTATAGGTGGGGAAACTAAGGCTCAGTTTAAGTAAGTAATTTGCCCAAGGTGACTGAGTAAAGAGCAGATTTATTATTCAAGGCTGGATCAACTCTGAAACCAAGGCTAGCTCATGGTCTGGTAAATAGTCTTACTGTTGGATGTACCACCCCTTAATAAGATATGAGAACTGTTGAATATAAGAATATAGGCTAAGCACTCTACCTGATGGCTCATTTCAAAATTTCAGATACTTTCTATAGTAATACCATGAAATCTTATCTCTTCCACAGACTCAAAGATGGTTTAACTGAAGGAAGAACTAGAAAGACCAGAGTAATCATGGCTTTCATCTGTTTTATAATAATTTAGAACCTGAAAAATATCTACATTAATTTAGAAAATGAAAATAATACTACTGGGAAGAAGAATACAAAGTAAAAAGGACTCAGAACTTAATCAACAGGAGATCCACATGTCTTCATTGATAAAAATGGAGGGATACTCAGGAAGTAATGAAGAAATAGCACTTTAAATCACTGATTCCTGAAAAGACCAATATAAGAATGATTTTATAAAGTATTAACTCAGTTTATACTGGAAGGCAAGGATTTTGCATTAAAATATTCTACCATTAGTTTCCTGCCTATTCCTTCTCTTAAAACATAGTTAATCACAATGTAAGTTGCTCTATGAGTTACACTCATACAGTTATTACTGTACTCTTTAACAGTTTGATAAAATGTGCAATTCTCTTTGGCATATTTTGATTAGACTTTCATGGTAACTAATGTATTTACAACAAGTAGAAACTTCTTTTCAGAGCAGGCTAGCACAGTGGTGAGTAGTGGGAGCTCCAGCATCCAAATTCGGGCCTCAAAAATGTATTTGTTGTGTGACCCTGGGCAAGCTACCTATCCCCACTAAAGTTCAGTGTCTGCATTTGTAAGATAGAGGTAACAGATCTATTTCAAAGGCTTTTTTGGTGAAGATTAAAAAAGATGATCCATACAAAGTGCTTAGCACAGTGCCTGAAGCATAGCTGGTATTCAAGTGTTAGCCTTATTTCAATATCATTAGGGAAGCAGAAATAGTAGGCAAAACAAAAGTAAAGTAACAATGTTAAATATGAGTGATATCAATGTAAATGCAACTGAAAATAATCGCTACTAATTAACTGTTCCATCTGAAGACTAAATTTGAATATTAAAGTTGATGATACTGTATAGGCTATACTATTTTCATGCCAGTCATGAGGCCTGTGGTTCTCCCACTTAATCAATCAGCTCATGGAAGTGATGCTGGTCCATGAAGGTTACCTTTCAGTACTGGTTAATTAAACTTCACTGCTTCTTATCAAAAAAAAAAAAAAATCCATCAAGATGGAGAACTAAACCAAGTTTCCGGTTGAAAGATACTTAGCTAGACAAATATATATAACTTTGCATGTCTAAAAAATTAAAGACTGCCCTTAAATGATTCTTTTTTTCTGGCTAAAGCTGGCAAACACAAACCACAAAAGGGCTTAGGTTATGAAGGTTAGTATATTATACAGTGAACAAAGAAGACTTAAAAAAAAAAATCAGATATGTGCTATAATTACCGGAGGGTTAAAATATGGGTAGAAAAAAGTCTGGAAGGGAATCATCAAAATATAACCAATGGCTGTTGTGGTATAGTAGAATTAAGAGTGATTTTTCTTCTTTTTCCAATTTTCCAAATAGTTTGTAATGTACTACTTTTAAATTTCATACATTTATTTTTATTGTAAAATATGATAGTTTATGACAACCAAGAAAAGAGATTTATAAGATCGGAGAAAACAAGGACAAGGAATAAATTCTAGACCCTAATTCATAAGCATAATATCAATTCTTAGCCTTTCCTGAGACAGATCTTCCAGTTGGCACATATTCACAGTAAGTGTAAATCTGTGGAAACATTTCTATCCACTAATTGATGATCACCCACCCCAACCATAAAAGTATAGAAATAATACAGTGGAAACATTTGTCCTAAACTGCTAAAAGTTGTTTAGAGAAAAGGCCCTTGCTACGGTTTGGCTGGGAAACATACTTCACATGATGTGGCAGGAGTGGGTTCTAATGGAGTCTGAATAAGTTCTTAGTACTTTCATGGCAAAATACTAAGAAGTGGATAAAAGAGGATCCCATAAAGAAGCAGAGAAAGTAGCTGTAATTGAGAATTTACAACAGCTCCATCCTGGAGTACAGTCAATCTGTCATAGCCCCTCACCTCCAGTGTATTCTTGTTCTCTAACTTTTCTACTGACATTCAGCACCATCAGGGATTCAAAGAAAATGTATGAAATGAGAAGCCATTTAAATGAAAGCCTGGGACTTCACAGTTGGTGCAGCAGTTAAGACTCCGTGCTCCCAATGCAGGGGTCCCGGGTTTGATCCCTGGTCAGGGAACTAGATCCCACATGCATGCCGCAACTAAGAGTTCGCATGCCGCAACTAAGGAGCCTGCTGGCTGCATCTAAGACTTCGCACAACCAAAAATAAATACATAAATTAATTAATAAATAAATGAAAGTCTGTAGGAGTTGCTTTAAAATAATTCGAAGTTGGGACTTTCCTGGTGGTCCAGTGGTTAAGACTCCACACTTCCACTGCAGGGGGAGCAGGTCTGATCCCTGGTCGGGAGCTAAGATCCCATATGCTATGTGGTGAAAAAACAAACAAACAACAAAGGTGGGGAAATGGGTGGGAGTACAGAGGATGCAAAGAATGTCCATGATTGCTGAAGCTGGGTGAATAATACATGGAGGGTCATTATGCTACTTTCTCAACTTTTTATTATGAAAAAAATTTAAAATATATAAAAAATATTTTAAATGGCAGCTAACTTTTTAATAATGTTTACTCACCATTTTGAAAGTCTAGATAGTGGGTAGGGGATTGAGAGGACTCTAACTACAATAGTTGATATTTATAAAGCATTATACATGCAAGACACTATTCTAAGAAATATTAAAAAAAATATAAACACACACACATTCATTTAATCCTTACAACACTGTCTTAGTCCATTAAGGCTTCAATAACAAAATACCACAGGCTGGCTATTTTAAAAGTTCTTGTAAGGGCCCTCTTTATGATTTAAAGCACCCTCACATGGTGGGAGGGGCTAGGAGCTCTCTGAAATCTCTTTTATAAGAGACTAATCCCATTAATGAGGGTTCCACCCTCATGGTTTAAACACCGCCCAAAGGCTCTACCTACTAACACCATCACATCCAGCATTACGATTTTAACATATGAATTTTGGAGGGGAGGACATACAAACATTCGACCCTAGCAAACACTGTTTAATCCCACATTTTACAGATGTACAAACTAAGGAACAGTGAGGTTAAGCAACTTTTACAAGTAGAGCCAGGATGAAACCCAGGAAGAGTGCTCTAGAGCATGTGTTTTCAATTACTGTTTTGCATATTAGATGGAGAGTAGAGAACCACATTATCAAGTCATTCAAATCTGTAGCAGCTTTGCCCAAAGAAAAGTACAGTTGACGCTTTAACAATGCAGGGGTTACGTTAGTACTGTAGTAGGTATTTATTGGAAAAAAAAAAATCTGAGTGTAAGTGTATCCACCCAGTTTAAACCCACATTGTTCAAGGGTCAATCTGTATACACATGAAGTCCCTGTGAGACAGGAAGGCGGCTGGGCACAACCTTTAAAAGAATAGCATTGCCACTGAGGACACAACATAAACTGGTTACATAAACTGGTTAGGTCCAAGATGGCGGAAGAGTCGACTTCCACTAGACCTTGGGCCTCAGTATACGCTCATCATAATACATCAACAAGCTAAATGACACACCCACAGGTGCCATGACAGTTCCGAGGCTGACCATAAAAGGCCAAAAAGTGGGTGGTGGCCCAATTCCTGGAAATCCCTGCCCCTTCCCCAAAATAGCTGGAATAATCTTCCCACTCATTAGCCTATGAAATTACCCACCCCTATAAAAATTGACAACCCCATACCTTGGGGCCCTGACCTTCTGAGATGGCCCACACTCTGTCTATGGAGTGGGTATCTCTCCCTGAATAAACCTTCTTTCATTTTACTATGGCGCTCTTGAATTCTTTCCTACGCCAAGCCAAGAACCCACACTCAGCGGCCCTCCCAGCGACTCACCTGAGAGCTGGGACATGACCATCCTCTCGAGTCCCAATTTCTTTTCTGCCTTTTCCAAGTTGTAAGTCTAATGCCATGCTTAAAGCACATTTTAGAGCAGTGATTCCCAGCCTTGGTTACACGTTATAATCACCTGATGAGCCTTTATAAATTTGGAGGCCAAGGCTGCAGACCACACTAATTAAATAAGAATCTCTGTGGGTGGGAGCCAGGCATCAGTCAGTTTTAAAACTCTCCAGGTTTCCAATATGTGGCCAAGGTTGAAAACCACTGTTTCAGATAAAAGTTTTCATTTTTTAATATACAAACAAGTACTAATGGATGATATTCTCCCTGTTACAATTCTGGTACCTAATAGAGGAAAAATATAGATAGAGGTTAACGACAAAGGACAAGAACAACTTAGGCTTCAAAAAGTTAAACACAGAACTACCATGGGATCTAGCAATTTCATTCCTACATATATTAGAAATGAAAACATATGTCCACACAAAAACTTGTACACCAATGTTAAAGCAGCATTATTCGTAATAGTCAAAAAGTAGGAAAAAACCGAGAGGGGGATGAAGATGGCAGAGTAGCAATGACGTGGAGCTCACCCTCCCCAACAAACACATCAAAAACACCTCTACAAGTGGAACAATTCTCAGGGAAAACTGCTGGAAACTGACAGAACAACTCCTATACAACAAAAGCTACAAGAGAGATCTCCACTTAATGGAGTAGGATAGAAAAAAAGCATCAGGTCAGGATCTGAAACCTTGGGAGGGATGTGGAAGGAAGAGAAGGTCTGAACGGGCAGACTCTCACCCTGGGGAACAAGCAAGTCAAGCAACAATCTGGGCATCCCAGTCCTGGGCGTCTGTGCAAAGGAGAAAAGCCCTGTTGGCTGCTGGGAGAACCACTATGACAGTATGAAGGGCTGGAGAAGAATAGATTCTACTTGGGAGGAGTGCACATTTGCTGGCCTGCCAACAATCAGGGAGAAGAGAGCCTTGCACTGGTAGTTGCCCCATCCCTGCAGATCCTGAGTTCAAGGGTGGTAATAAAAATGCTAATTGAATTAAGAAAGATTATCAACAGAAATGCAGGTCACTGTTACAAAGATCTAGAAACTATAAAAATGAACCAGTCAAAAACAGATAATTCAATTGCTGAGATAAAAAGCGATTTGGGACTTCGCTGGTGGCGCAGTGGTTAAGAATCCGCCTGCCAATGCAGGGGACATAGGTTCGATCCCTGGTCCAGGAAGATCCCACATGCTGTGGAGCAACTAAGCCCACGCACCACTACTGAGCCTGCACTCTAGAGCCTGTGAGCCACAACTACTGAGCCTGTGTGCCACGTGCCACAACTACTGAAGCCTACATGCCTAGAGCCCGTGCTCCAGATCAAGAGAAGCCACTGCAAGGAGAAGCCTGCACACCCCAATGAAGAGTAGCCCCTACTCACCACAACTAGAGAAAGCCCGCGCACAGCAACAAAGACCCAATGCTGCCGAAAATTAAAAACAAAAAAACAAAAAAACAAAAAACTTGGGACTTCCCTGGTGGTGCAGAGGTTAGGAATCCGCCTGCCAATGCAGGGGACACAGGTTCAATCCCTGGTCTGAGAAGATCCCACATGCTGTGGAGCAAATAAGCCTGTGCGCCACAACTACTGAACCTGCGCTCTAGAGCCCAAGAGCCACAACTACTGAGCCCACGTGCCACAACTACTGAAGACTGCACGCCTAGAGCCCATGCTCCGCAACAAGAGAAGCCACCACAAGGATAAGCCTGCGTACCGCAACGAAGAGTAGCCCCCGCTCGCTGCAACTAGAGAAAGCCCGTGCACAGCAACAAAGACCCAACGCAGCCAAAAATAAATAAATAAATTTATTAAAAAACAAACAAACAAAAAACCCAAACGTTCATACAATGGAGTGTCATTCAGCCATAGAAAGGAAGTTTACATGCTACAACATGTATGAGTCTTGGAAGCATTATTCTTAGTGAACAAAGCCAGATACAAAAGGCCCCATATTGTATGATGCTATTTATATGAAATGTCCAAGATAGATAAATCCATAAAGGCAGAAAGTAGATTAGTGGTTGCCACGGTTAGGGGGACGTAGGACTGACTACCATTAGGTATGGGGTTGTTTTGGGGTGATGGAAGTATTCTGGAATTAGTGGTGATGGCTGCACAGCCTTATGAATATGATAAAAGCCACTAAATGGCATACTTTAAAATGGGGAATTTTAAGTTATGTGAATAGTATCTCAATAATATCTCTCAGCTTTTCAATAAAAAACAAAAAAAAGACTTAAGGTTGGAGAAAGAATAGTCAAATAAAAGAAAAAAGTATGAGTAAGAATTAAAAGGAAGATAGGAAGGAAAACATTAATTTTGTAGCTTTTCCTACGCTAAACAAACTATTTTCTGCCACAGTGTAAAATCTAAGTTAAGAGATATAGTTAAAATAAATGATAGTAGTTATAGAGTAGGCACCACTGAAATAAAAAACATATTTTACATTAAATGAATCACATTTCTTCTCCAGGGAGAAAAATGGTTGTTGGAAAATAGGGTAGAACAACCACATTAAGAAATACACCTGATGCCCTTCTTCATTAACTTCTTCATTCCAACTTCTTGGAATTCTGTAAACATGCCTTTCTGTATTTTTTTAAATTAATTAATTAATTAATTTATTTATTTATTTTTGGCTGTGTTGGGTCTTCGTTTCTGTGCAAGGGCTTTCTCTAGTTGCGGCGAACGGGGGCCACTCTTCATTGCAGTGCGCGGGCCTCTCAACCACCTCAGCCTCTCTTGTTGCAGAGCACAGGCTCCAAACGCACAGGCTCAGTAGTTGTGGCTCACGGACCCAGTTGCTCCGCGGCATGTGGGATCTTCCCAGACCAGGGCCCGAACCTGTGTCCCCTGCATCGGCAGGCAGACTCTCAACCACTGCACAACCAGGGAAGCCCCTTTCTGTATTTTTAAAAGGGAAAAAATTCCAAGTTTTCTTTCTTATAATGAGAGAAAATTATTTTTTTTAAACTGGTACTCCTGGCTATTATTAATAAGTATGCAAGAGAAAGTGAAACCTAAATAAGGCAACAAATTCATTATTTATATGTTAGTATATCTGAAAACACTGACTTTTGGAAAAGACTTAAAATGGTCATTATGCAAGGTTAAACACCGTAATTCTCATCAATAGATCTTAAGGCTACGCTAAAAACTATGTACAGTTTAAAAACTAAAGGCCAAAAATGTGAAGGTCCACCATATCTTAAATTACATGGAATAAAAATGTTTAAAAAATTTTACAGGTGACTTTTTAAAAATAAATTTATTAATTTTATTTATTTATTTTTTACTGTGTTGGGTCTTTGTTGCTGCGCGCGGGCTTTCTCTAGTTGCGGCGAGCGGGGGCTACTCTTCGTTGCAGTGCATGGGCTTCTCATTGCAGTGGCTTCTCTTGTTGCAGAGCACAGACTCTAGGCACACGGGCTTCAGTAGTTGTGGCTCACGGGCTCTAGAGCGCAGGCTCAGTAGTTGTGGCGCATGGGCTTAGTTGCTCCGCGGCATGTGGGATCGATCTTCCCCAACCAGGGCTCGAACCCGTGTCCCTTGCATTGGCAGGCAGATTCTTACCCACTGCGCCACCAGGGAAGCCCTTTACAGGTGATTTTTATTTGCCTTATACAATAATGTATTTTCTAAATTTTCTGTAAAAATCACTTTAACATTAGAAAAGTTACAAACATACACTGGTTTTGTGTATGTTTGTGTTTCGGAACACTCTAGAACTTTGTTAACAGCAAAAGTCTATGCTATAACTACAAACCTTTGATTGATAATGAAAAACTAAAAGATAAAAAATGTTGCAAGCTCCAATGACAAAAGAAAAATTGATATAATAGTATTTTTCAAGCCCAGGTTATCTATGGGCATTTCAATTCTTACTCCTATACAATTAAAGTCTACTTGACCACTATTTAAGGAAATAAAATGCTGATTTAAAAAAATCAAAACTCTCAAAAGATAATGCAATACATACAAGAAAAATTTAAATATCCCTATTCTTTGACCTTTCCCACTTTTATTAATTTAGAAGAAAATCACAGATATAAGCAAAAATACATTAGTCCCCAAAAAAAAAAAAATACATTAGTCCCAGTATTATTTATAGTGTTAAAAACACTGAAGTGGTCTAAATAACCAGTGATAGAGATTTGACTGAAAAATTACGGTATAACTACATGATGGAATGTTATTCAGCCATTAAAAGTTATTTTTGAAGATGTGATATTCTTCCATATTTAATTTTGATCAAATACATATACATGGTTTGAGATGTCAAACAGTTCTACACCAATAAATAGCAGTTCCCCTGACCTTCCTCTTCCCCCAAACCAACTCCTGCTCCCAGGACCCCAGAGGCAAACTTTTCAACAGTATTAGTTATCTCAGTGTTTAACTCCCAACTTCTAAATCATGCTTATGGTGTTGTTTCTTGATATTTGTCAATTTTGGGTATCATCCACTGACTTTCTACAATGAAGATATTTAGCTCTTATACCTTCCCATCCCCTCCTAGTTTTGATGTTTATCCTCACATTATAGACTGGCTGGCTTATTAAATTCTTGGCTGGAAATCATAAGTTCTAAAGCAGTGAAGAAGTATATTTATTTACCTTTGTCTATCCCACTCAAATGTAGATGACCATAAAATCCTTCCAAGAATACTTCTATTAATCCCAAGGAACCCAGGGTTCCATGGAACACCATTTGGAAAACACCAGCCTACAGAAATTTCTGCTTAATTAACCAATTATGTGTGAACAAAGTTTCTGTTTAATTCTCATCTCAGAGAATTATCTCTAAAGAGAAACCCCAGAGATCATCTAATCCAACTTTTTTATGCTAAGAGAATAAAATGCAACTCTTAGGCTTTCTTTACACAGTCGTTACTGGAGAAGTGGCAGGGGTTGGGTATACTTCTTGGAACAGACTTGATGATAGCTGAGAAAGAGAAAGCAGAGGAGTGAGGTCATAAGAGGGCAAGCGAGACAGAGGTCCAGCTGAAGAGTAAAACTATAGGCCAGGGCTGTCAGAAGAGAACTGGTAAAAACTACCATGTAGCTATGGTGACCTCCCCAAGGGAGCTGAAAACTTCCTTTTGCTGACAGAGAGCAAGGAGGAGTCAGCAGCCTACCTAGTCTGAAGGTGTGGAAGAAAGGAACCCTGGTCCTAGAATTCATCTCTCTCAATACATTCCACAAACATTTTTCAAGCATCTACTATCAAGTAAGGGAACATATTTTGATGCCAAGAAAATTACCTTTGTTTCTTTTGCAATGTTTATTTTATGCTACCTGCCTCCAAATATATACAGTTTTCCTTTTCACTTAAGTTTTCTAATTGTTTTATGCACATAAATTCTGTCTCTCTACAAGACTATCGTCTTCCTAGCCTGAGGCTAAGACCATCTGAAATACTGTCAAGGCCTAGTTGGGTTGAATATGATTTCAGTTATAATTCTCCTGTGACTAAACTTTCTACATCCAGATAAGGTGAGATAATTTAATAAATTGTGTTGAATGAGCATAATGTAGTGGTTCATAACACAGACTCCGAGGTCAGATAGACCCTGAGTTCATCCTAGCTCTGGTACCTGGGCAATTTACTTAACATATTCAAGTCTCAGTTTCCTCATTCGTTAGGATCACAGTTCTACCTCTCAGGGTTGTTTCAGAAATAAAATTAGTTAAGGTATATAAAGAGCTTAGCACAGTGCCTAGCACAGAGCAAAGACTCATGAAATGACAATTATTAATGAACTGCTCATTTTCACTCATGTTATTTGTTATGTTCTCTGTGGCATCTGACTCCTGGTATCAAAATGTTTGAGAAGCTACTCAGAAAGTTTCCAGGTAAACTTAGAATCAGAGCCAAAATACTTGGATGGTTGGGATGAATATTTTATTCAGGTTATTGGAAGCCTTGCCAATCATCCTTACCTCACACGTGGTATCTCATGTTGTGAGTTATTAGGTGCCATTCCAGGTGCCTAATAAAGTACTAGTATATGCCCAATACACCTAAGCAGCTCTTTTTTGAAGACTCTTAAACATGAGTAATGGAGAATAAATGGAAAGAATAGAAAAAAGGATTACAGAGAACGAAGTAGAAATTCAGATATGAACCATCACTTACTGCATAAAAGAATTTAGTTTCTCTTTAGAAATATATTTCATTCTTAGATTCCACTTTTAATATGGAACATTAAAAGTGTTCACACACAAAGAAGAAAGGAAGGAAGAAAAAATGTTCACACTTATACTCACAAAGTACAGGTACATGGTATTCCAAAATACTCTAAACATTCTAGGTTAGGCCAAAAAGAATACACGCTCTCATCAGGAAATTTAATTCTTCCTGAAAGCATTTAGATGAGATGAGAGTCTTATTTATGTTAGGGTTCATTTCTTCCTTCTACTTCCCTCTATAGGAACAACTTTAGCAATTCTTATACCAAAGCCCCAAAGCTATGCAAATATAAGAAGTACACCTCTGAATCATACCTATTAAATACCTTGGTTTCAAAGACCGCTGAAGCACATGAATCAAGACAGAAATCATACTACTGAGGGAAAAAGTACCACTAAAGATCACTAACCAACAAGATCAAAATTACACTTCAGTTTTACAGAAGCCCCTATTATAACTTAATTGCTTGATGTCCAAAACCTAGTTTTCAAGTACTGCTCAGCCTTGGAACTTCTGCAATTCTACTCTAAGTGATCAGGATATAATCCTGGGGAGGAAGATCTAGGTGTGATTATAATCAATTATATTGAGCACGTCTAAAGGAAAGGCCGTGAGAACAGAAAAGGGATGATCTATATGAAAGATAAGAAGGAGGCTCAAGAATGCAGCAGTCGTTCCCCAGGGAAGACAGAGACGCAGTCTGGCAGACATAAGTATGGAATCTGCCAGAGAAATACCAAGTGTGAGGTAGGGAGGACTGGCATGGCTTTACCTTGCCTGAGAGAAATATTCATCTAAACCATCCAAGTATTTTGGCCCTAATTCCAAGTTTACTTTGATGCTTTCTGGTTAAGTTTCTCAAATATTCTGATGGGAGGAGTCAGGTGCCACAGGCAGAAAACACAAGCATTCAGATCCCTGGAAAGAAATATCCCCCACAGCAGATGGAATGGCATTCTTGTTTATACAAAAAGCAGTACGGTGTAGTGGTTAAGTGGCCAGTATTTGGAGGCATAATGGTTTCAAATCATGACTATTGCTTACTTAACTTCTCTGTTCTTCAGTTTTCTCATTAAATGAGAATATAATGCTTACTTCAAGTGTTGTTATAAGGATTGAGTTAATTTATACAAAGCATTTAGAACCCTGCTAGAATGTAATGCTAACTAAACTATTATAATTATTCATAATAATTATTAAACACCTCTCAGGATTGTGATTTGGGAATCAAAGCACAATAAACTCTAAGAAAATTGTGATTTTGGACTATTAAAGAAGTGCCACAGGGAATTCCCTGGTGGTCCAGTGGTTAGGATTCGGTGCTTTCACTGCTGGGGCCTGGGTTCAATCCCTGGTCAGGGAACTAAGACCCCATGAGCTACACCACACCGCCAAAAGGAAAAAAAAAGAAGTGCCACAACGTAGTCATGCAGGAATATAACGTGTTTATGTATGTGCCTGTGTACAGAGGGGGCAGGATGGCTTTAAAAGGCAGGTAGGAGAGAGGTTATGATGGGCTTATATCCTATACCAAGAAGTTTGGATTTTATTTTATAAGTATCAAGAGGCAGTCTAAAGGTAATCTCAATTGTCAAACCTTGTTAAAATAAATGTTAAGATTTTAAGGTGAGGGAATTCCAGAAAAACATAGTGAACAGTGATTTAAATATTTTAGTAGCAATTCGACCTAAACTGAAATCAAAACCAAAATGTCAGTGACTTAAAGGACTGCAAATGGAATCCCATCTCCACCCCCCAATATTACAAAAAGAACAGTAGATGCTGTTTCCTGGCTCCACAATCCACTTCCTCCAATTGTTAGAGGCACTGGATCCATCTGTTCCAAGCCTCTACCCGCCCAAGACAAAGAAAAAACCAGTCCTTGTCATCTACTTCTCTGTCAGTCTACAGACCTGGAAACAAAATATGGCACTGGAATAAAAAGTTCAGCACTCTTAGATGCAAGCAATTATAAATGTTAACATACAAATAATGCAGAGTACAAACACAGTTAAAAAACAGATTTCCAGAATATTTAAGACAGAGGAACACACAGGAGGAAAACAAAGCACCTTAATTCAGAGGAAACAAAACAAAAGGCAGCTGATTTCACACAAAAATGTGAAAGAGCACACATCCTCTTTTTCACTTTTGCTATTCTAATCTACTTTCATCTGGTGAAACCAGATAAGTAAGTTTGTTAGAACTGTGTCACAATAATGAAGGCCATCATCACAAGGCTCACAGAAAGAACAAAAAAAGAAAGAAAAAAAAGAAAGAAAGAAAGGCTCACAGAATTTTGGAGTCCACTGGCCTTAGAGTTTAGGTAGTCCAGTCTTCACTTTCTCTTAAAAATGAGTAGATTAGGCCCAAAACAGTATTTTCCAAAGTGCAGAGCAAGAACAAGAAATTATTTTAGTTGTTATACAAGCAATACTTATGCACTTAATACTTATGTATTTATTATAATATGTACTAGAAAAAGTTATAAAATATAGCAAAACCGTGATTTCACAGATTATCACTTTGTAAGAGGGTAATGTTTAAAAGAAAGTCTATTAAAATTTGATGTAAAATAGTAACACAGATGATCTTCTAAAATGTGTAATTTATGATGGTGGTATGGTTCATGCCAAGTGAAGTACCATAGCTGTCCCATGAGCAACAGGACCTGTTTGTTTGCTCTCCTCTTGGTTCAAGGTTGTGTTCTGAATGATTAGAAGAGATGTGACCTTTAGTTCAGTGAGCTTGTTACTAAAGTTGATTTAGAGTAAAAGAAACAAACACTAAGATGCATACAGAAATTCTACTGTTTGTAGGAAAGAGTATAATATTGTTAAGAAAATAATGGCACAGTAAGTCATTCCTCTTCTGGAACTAAGATAACAGCAATTTTCTAGTGCATACTCACATACCACAAGCACCTAAAAAAAGAACTCTAGCAACACTGATAAATATTTAAGTTGTAGGTTGTTATATGATCATTTTATTTACTTTAACATGACCTGTCGAAGGAGCAGGGTAATGTAAGAAGAGGTTTTTCTAATATCAATATTTGTTAAAATTTATATGAATGTGTTTCTTCTCATTACCTCTTGCCAAAGGAATGAATGACCAGTGATCACTGGATGCCTTTGGCATCAACTTTACTGGTGGCAGAAATATTAATATTTTTAAATTTTACTATGAAATATTTTAAGATTAGATGTCAAAGTAGTCTTGCTAATGATGTCTCATGAATTTCAAGTGTGGTATTTTCCAGGCAAGACAAGAAAGTGGGAGAACCATTTCTATCTGGTCATAGCTGCAGTATTTCACCCGGACATCTGAAAACCAGTCTTAAGGGCACCAGGGCAGATGGAGTAATATCACTCTCAATTCTCGAAATATCTGCTACTAAGAAGCTACATTATTTTCACAAGGCAAAGGGAACACTGTCAGAAGCTGCCAGTGTCCATAACTCTCCTCTCCCAATAGCCCCCACCCCTCCCCGAAGTAGATGACAAGTAGCAAAAGGCAAAATACTACCCCTTTCTCATCTTCTTTTCCTACCTTTGACGACTTTCGGTTTCCTCTAACTCCCACCTGCCTTTCCTAGTATTGTGGTGACTAACAATGAAAAAAAGTCCCAGGTAAAATAGTACTTTCCAGGACTTTCCCCCCGCCCCCCTTACTCCGTGGAATTCGATCTTTTACCCACCCTTTCCTTCGTGTGTCTTCAGTAAAGCCGCGAGGTAAGAATGGACTTTCCTGGAGAGCATGGACTCCCCAATGCCATGAACCTCAGAAACCTTCAAACAACTAGTTCAGAGTTATCTGGTCACTGTGGCCACCATACAGTCTATTAATCCTGATCGCAGCAACACTGCGAGGGTGGGAGATGAGGGAGTGGGAGTTTACCTCTGCTAGGTTTCAAGGAAGGGATCAGAGAACCACCATCTCTCCACCCTTCCTCCTCTAGCCCCTAGATACTCTCCAGGCACCTCAAGTCCTGGATCCGGGCCGGACCTGCCCAGTCGGGGCCAGAGCGCCCGCTCCTCCCCTTAAGCCCGACGCCACCAACTTTTCAACCGTCACGATATACTCTTTTTCCCTGGGATTATGATCACAATCTTCACTCGGCCAGCTCGTTCAGCCCCACTCCTGGAGACTCACCAAGCAGTTCCGGCCACTCCTCTCCGGCCGCGGCAGCTCGGACACCCGCAGGCCGGACTCCAGGCTGCACCCCAGCTGCGGCCTTTTTGCGCCTGCGCTCGCCGGCCCTGCGCGCCTGCGCATTTCCCCGGCGCCGCGGGCGCGGACACACCCCTGAAGCTGGAGCCAATCACCGTGCGGAGGCTTTAAATCTCCTTGCCACGCAGGCGGAGAGCCTGGGGGCTCGCCCGTTAACCGGATAATTCGAGTCCCGCGCGAAGTTGGGAAGTGTTCACACAGCAAACATTTACTGAGGGCAAACAGTGTGCCAGGAACTGTGGGGGATGAATGCTGAGGAAAAGAAGGCGAATAGAATGCCTTCCCTGCCTTCTGTCTAGATTTGGGAGAAAGATATGTAAACAAATTATGGTGGACTGAATATAATGCTTGACATATAGAAAATCCGAGGCGCTGCTGGCGCACAATGAACTAAGCGCTTTATTCCTAGGGGTATCTGGAAGGGTTCCCGGAGGAAGTGACTTGAATCATGAAGGATAAGCAGGAGTTCCCCCGGAAGTCCGGGAGGGAGATAGAGATTTCCAGACTGTGGGCACTGGAGAGTCCAAGAACATAGCGCATTCTGGAAATTTCCTTGTAGTTCATCCTATTTAGAGGCTTAAACTTCATCGTATATCTTCCGGTGAAGGGGGGAATGAGTTTTTAAAAGTTGGCAATGGCCAGATCTTGGAAGATCTTGCATTTTTGGACTAGTGAACCTGCACTTTACCATGATCACTGAAAATATTGAAGGGTTTTAAGCAGGTCTGGAAACGGTTCCAGGCACCTCTAAGAATAAAGCATAGTGCTGGAAATAAAAAGAGTTTCAAAGGAGTTGTCTGTTCCTAAGGAGTCAAGGATGATGAACCCTGAGAAATATCTTTTCAATTTACTAACAATGGTGATCTCAGTGAAAGCTATGTGGTGAAATGATGAGGTTGAAAGATAGATTGTACTAGTTTGAAGAGAGAGGAGATGCAGAAACGGGGACAAACTGTATGGCTTTTGGAGAGTTTGGTCTTGAAGGGAGGCTGAAAAGAGGATGACAAGGGGTCAAAGTTTTTGTTTCTGTTTTTTTGTTATTAGAATTAAGACAGGAGAAACTTAAGCATGATAGGGATACTGAGAAAAGACTTTTAAAGAGAAGGGTTAGTAGGTAAAGATCTTGAGTGGGTAAGAGTAGAGGCAATCTAAAGCACTGTTGGAAGGAAAGTTCTTGGAAACAAGATAGAGAAGATATCTCCTCAATTTTAATGAGAGGAAGTATTTGTAAGTTTGTATGTTTAGTAACAGGAAGTTAAAGAATTTCTCATCTGATGGTTTCTGTTTTCTCTGTGAAGTAAGAGACAAGGTCACCTACTGATAAAGAGTTAGGAGTTTTAAGAAAAGTGGAGGAGATTTGGAATATTGTTGTAGAAAGTTATGGAGCAAGTTGACCAGAGAAAAGTAGTAGGACAGGTAAGTGGTGTTGAGGGCCTGTATAAGATTGGAAAAAATGAACTCACCAGTTTCTGCCCTCCTGCGTGGCTTTCTTAAGCAGTAATCACTTCTTGAGGGTAGAAGTGGAGAAAATGAGTTCATTTAGGGTTGGGATGGTGGCTGGTGTAATGCTGTGGTTCTCAACCAAGGATATTTTTGCTCCCCAGAGGACATCTGGCAAAGTCTGGAGATTTTTTTTTTTTCCTTTGGGAGATATTTTTGACTGTCAGGACAACAGGTGTGTATGTGTGGGAGGTGGGAGTCATAAGGGGGGTACTATAGGCATGTAGTGTCCAAGGCTGCTGCTGCATATCTTGCAATGCACAGGACAGCACAAGTGTTATTTCCAAAATGTGAATAGTGCCAAGGTTGAAAAACGCTGATCTACGATTACCTTGATGCTCACCAACAGCTGACCTTGGTCTTCTACAAGCTTTCTCTTGGACTGTGGCCCTGAGATTACAGGGTAAAGCAATTCTTACACTGCATGCCTTTAACCCTAACCCTAACCCTAACCCTTGGTGTTTCAAAGACTTGTGATGTCACAAATACGGAATTGGAATAAGTTCCTCAATCCTCTAGAAGCAAATCTGGATTTACACATAGATGGAGGGAGCTGCTTACTTTGATTTGAGGTATTGAGGTCTTGTTAAACATAGATATTATTAGAAGTTTTCAATAATATAGGAAATTCACATCATTATCAACTTTAATGTAATTTGGTTTATCTGACTAGTTTTAGTCACTAAAAGAAGATCCTAAGGGAATGGTTATGGGCTAACTTTAATGATGAATATAAATACATTAGGTACTAATAAGAAATATAATCATTGGTGTTGATGGATTTAGGCACCATTCATGGACAGGCATTTGACCTATGTTTTGTCATTCACTCCCAGCAACGCCCTGAGAGATAAGATTCACTCCCAGCAACACCCTAATTTTAACTCTGAGGGAAGTGAGGTTCAAGAAAACTTGTAATTTTCCCAATATCACAAATTACTAGTATCTAGGTCAAGATTTGACCTGAGGTCTGTCTGTTCTAAAGCTCTTGCATCTTCCATTAAGTTTCAATAAGTTTTACAAGGAAGGCGTGGTTGGAAATTTAGCCACAACAGTTGCCACTACCTGAAGGGAATGGTCGGGACTTAAGAAGAGAGTAGGAGCAAGAGGGAGGCCCAGAAAGAGCAAAAAGAATGAAAAAGAAACGAGGGAGGCTGGTCACAGCACCGTCCGGTGCAGCGGACGAACTCTTCCGGCCTTTGGTCTTCCTTCATTCTTTTCCAGTAAAGCCTCTTTCCTCTGTGTCCGTTGCTCACTCTCGTGTGTTCAAATAAAGCTAGGTTATTGAGAAAGGCTGAGCGCAGAGGAAAAAAAAAAAGGGAGCGCGACGGCGGTGCTGTGCGCCTGCGCTCTGGCGGCGGCGGCGGCGGCGGCGGCGGTGCCAGGCGGGGAGCGGGTCCGGAGCGGGCCCTCGGACCCGAAGCTGAGGGGGGCGGCTGGGGCGTCAGTGGGCTCCGTCGCTGGGGTCTCGGAGGCCTGATGGAGTAAGAGGGTTCGGCTGTAAGTGTGAGTATCCAAGGGCCGGGTTGTGCTGAGGCATATCGGAGCCCGAGGGTCCCGGTGGTCTGCCACTTTAGGGAGGATGTTGGGCTTCAGGACGCGGCAGGTCTCTGCTCCTGCGGGCTGCGGCGCCGGCGCGGCGGGTCGTCCCCTCTCCCAGAATCGGCGCGGGTTTACGGGCAGGCGGTGCTTCTGGCTTCGGGGTACAGGTTCTCGCGGGGGCGTTCCGGCTCTGCTCCCAGCTCCAGAGGGAAACGTGGCTCCAGAGGCTTGACCTTTCGGAGAGGTCGCTGACCTCCTTCGCCCCCCCCCCTCCCGGGGCCGCAGGGAGCCCATAGACCCAGGTGCCCTTTATGGCCTACACGTCTCAGGCCACGGACACCTTTCCACCTCTTGTGACCGACAGCCTTCGTTCTTTTTCCTCCTTACGTCTTCTCTTCCTGTGTGATTCGTCTTAATAATAGCTGCTAATTATGGAGCGCTTACTATGGGTCAATTTAATATTTAGTCCGAATCTCAGTGTATACTTATGGAGAGGAAATGCTTTGCACCCCACTTCCCCTTCAACCTGCTCAATTTAATCATCTTTGAGAGTCAGATTAAGCCATCTTGTTGGGAAGTTTGAGATTTCCATGGCTTTTAGCAATTTGGGACACCCATCCTAGTTAAGGAAAGTTCTCTTACCTAGCAAATGAGTCTTTTTCCACCATAAATGGTTTATATCAAAGTTACTCAAGCCAAAATAACTTTTGAGCACTTACTAAGGGCCTAATACTCTTCTAAGCCCCATGGAAAATCTTAAAATTTGTTTTAAGCCCTGTTCTCAAGTGAGTGAAACAATGGAAGATAATATTTAGATTCAACTAGGATTTATCTAACACCTACTACACATGTGCCAGATACACTCAGGTCTGTCACAAAAAATTAATGAGATATTATAATGAAAGGTGGTTTTTTTGGAGCACATTTCAGGTGAGGTCGCTGAGAGTTTGATGGTAATTTGCTCAAGATAACCTAGCTAGGATAAGTGATGAAGTGGTGAAATTCACATACGATGACAAATCTCATCCTTTTCCTGTTACATCAAGTTAGATATTGTAAGCACTTATGTTGAGAAGCAACTATATTACAGTTATAGTTTCTAGAGTTAACTATTGAGTCTAGAAAATGATAGGAGCCTTAATTAAAGATACTAGATCAGGTTAGTTCACAACCAATTGCTTTGATTAAAAGGAAGATATTTAAAAAGGAAAAACTGAGCGGTGATTATTGTACGTATATACATGCATAGAATATCCCTGGAAGAATACATAAGAAACTGGTAACAGTGATAAGTTGGAGGTGGCTGGGAGTCACCAGCCAGTGGGAGAGGAATAATTTTCTCTATAAGCCTTTTTTTTCTTTAATGAAAACTTCTAAACATCCAGAAAAGTAGGAAAAATGCTACTTTGAATCCCCTGTAAATCGATCACTCAGATTTCAAAATCTGTTAATATTCTGCTGTATTTGTTTTTATTCCTGACATTTCACCCCTAAATACTTTAATGTGTGTTTCTAATAAAAGAACATTTTTTTGCCTAACCCTATATAATAATCACACTGAACAACAATAATTTCTCTATATTATCTAATACCCAATCCTGATTAAAATTTCCCCAAATTATTCCTTTTTTTTCTTTTTACCATTTTTGATCCATCTTCCAATCAAAGTTTGTGCATTGAGTTTGACTGTTATGTCTCTTGAAGTCTTTTTAAGTCTGGAAGTTACCTTTTTTTCTTATCCTTTTCTTTTTTCATCATGACTCATAGAATGTTGTACAATTATCTGGATTTATCTGATTGATTCCTAGTGTTATCATTTAACATGTTACTACAGACTTGAAGGTAGAGGTAATACTTGATTAGTTCAGGTAAACACTTTGGTGACTGTATCAAAGATCAGGCTGTGTAGTCTAGTTTTCCCCAGGATAGTGGTGCTAAGATTGATTAGTGGGTTCAGGTGGTAAGTCTGAGTCTTTCCTTGTAAAGTTGCATTTCACCCCTTGAAACCAGCTGTAAGCCCTTTTGTACCTTTATAATTCTGAAACTTGTGTTAACTATTCAAAATACAAATAATTATCTTTAAAAAGACAAAACTCACTGCAAGAAATTCTCTTTTTTTCCTCTAATCTGAAACCCTGATAACTAGGTGGCATTGTTCTCATTGAAAAGGAATTGAAGTTTGGAGAGACCAAAATTTACTCAAGGTGGTAGACACATTAGTTATTTTTGCTTAATTCCAAGGTCACGCTTTTTCCACCATATTTTGTAAACTATAAACTAGTATGTAAATATAAAATTGTTATTACTCCTGGTAGTTATGCTATTTGTCCCTTTGTATCTTTTTAGGTGGGTAATCAATATCTAATGAGATTAGACTTTTGGAGTATCAGTAAACTGGAATTGATCTTTGTGGTGTGATAGCCTGTAATGAACCACTCTGAAGGTTAAAAATATGTGAAAGTCAAACTTATTATTATTATTATTTTTTTGCGGTACACGGGCCTCTCACTGTTGCGGCCTCTCCCGCTGCAGAGCACAGGCTCCGGATGCGCAGGCTCAGTGGCCGTGGTTCATGGGCCCAGCCGCTTCGCGGCATGTGGGATCCTCCTGGACCAGGGCACAAACCCACGTCCCCCGCATCAGCAGGCAGACTCCCAACCACTGCGCCACCAGGGAAGGCCAGAAAGTTAAACTTCTTGATGATTTCTGGAATTCCAAAAAAGTTCCCTACCTGGAACCATTATATAGTCTTGGTTCTTGGGCCTAAAGTCTTCTTTGTTTAAAAACATACTATGAGTTAAAAAAATTTTTTTTTTAATTTTAAAAACAATTATACAGTTGACCCTTGGACAGCATGGGTTTGATCTGCATGGGTCCACTTATATGGTGATTTAAAAAAAATTAAATACTACAGTATTGCATCATCTGTGGTTGGTTGAATTTGTATATAGCGAGGGCTGACTACAAATTATACATGGATTTTTGACTGTGAGGAGGGTCAGAGCTTCTAACCCCCATGTTGTTCAAGGGTCAACTATATATGTGTATTTTGCTTAAATTTTTGGAGAGTACAAAAGGATTTATAGTGAAAAGTAAATCTCTGACCCCCATGTCCTCAGTTCTTTTTCCCAGAGGTAATGACTGTTACTAGTTTCTTGAGTATCCCACTGGAGATATTCTATACATGGGTATATGTCATCAGGGTAAATTCTGACATTCATATGTAGAAGTATTTTAGTAGTATAACCTAAAATAATACTACTGTTGAAGGTTATACTGCAGTTTTTATTATGTTTCTGTTACAGACATCTTTGCTGATTTCATTCATTCAACAGATATTGCATACCTATTCTATACCAGATGGTGTGCCATGTAATGGGAATAAAATGGTGAACAAGACAGGCATTCCGGCTTGCTGTCATGGAGCTTACACTCTATTGGGAGAGGCAGTTATTAAGCAAATAATTATACTAATTAAATATAGCAAAGATTTAGTACCTGCTTTGTGCAAAACATTATGGACTTTCTAATTTATTCCTCATAACAGCCCTCTAACATTGGTACTGGTATTGTTTTTATTTTATAAGTGGAAACTGAAGTATAGAAAAATTAACTTACTGGCTCAGGATCACACAGCTAGTAAGTGATAGAGCCAGGTTTCAAACCCAAGCAGTCTGGCTATATAGATCTTGTTTTCTTCCTTTAACCTAATGCAGTGGTTTTCAGTGATGGTTTGGGAATCATCCCTCAGGGAGGTTTGGAAATTTGCAGGGGTGTTTTTGGTTTCAAAATAATTGGGAGGGTGACACTGAGTTTAGTGGATGGAGATCAGGGGTGTTAGACATCCTGCAGTGTAAGGGACATCCATGTATAGTAAAAAGTTATTCCACATCTTGTGTCACTTTAAAATGTCCCAGAGGGTTTTTCACGTAGGTGAAAAATGTGTTTATGATTATCTGAGCCTAGAATCAAATTCATTTTACATATAAACACACATTATTATTATTATTTTGCGTAGAGCATAGTTATCATGTAAATCAAGAGACTGGTTTCTTTGTTTCAGAAAGTTTATCAAGAGTTGGTCACTATTTTGGAAGGTCATATCACAGACAGCAATGTTATTCGTGGTATTTTTATCAACAATAAAATACCTATATCTGTCTATATTTGTAATTGTCACACTTGTAGTCTTATTTAATATCATGCCAAAGCATTTATATGTTGAAATACATATTGTTTTATGATAAATTTTCTTTTTTATTATAGCTAGCACATTATTTTAAAATTTACATGGGTAAGTTACAGTAGCTCTGAATTTCATTTCAGGAAGGATAAGGAGGTGTTATAAAATATTTACAATAAAAAGAAGGTATAAAAAATCTTTAAAGAAAAAAATTGTATGGTGACAATTGGGAAAGGTGACTGAGGAGCACACTGGGGATTCTTATAATAATCCCTCATATTTATGTATGAATGAAAGTTCCCATAATGTTTTAGAAAAAAGAGTATTGGGTCTGATATAGTTGAGAACTGCTGCTCTACTGTCTGCCTCAGAAATAGTCATAGTTGTGATAAGTGGTATAAAGAAGGTACTGGATTTTAGGGGAGTAGCATATAGTGAGGAAATACCTAGTCTGGGAGATCAGGGAGTGCTTCCTCAGGCAACTGACATTTGGACTGAGATTTGAAGGATGAATAGTTAACTAGATGGAAAGGAGTAAGAGCATTCTAAAGAGAGGGATCAGCATAAGAAAAAGCCCTGTGGGAGGAGCATGTTAGGTGGGAAAAACTGAAAATACCATTTTGTCTGGTGCACAGAGATCAAGGGGGAAAGTAGCTAAAACATGTGTAGTACACATAAGCAAGGATCATATCAGTGGGCCTTGTAAGACTTGTTATATATTTTGGTATATGTCTTAAATAATTGGATGTCATTGAAGGGCCTTTAAAAGTGAGGGACTGAGGCATGAAAACATAAGTGTGTGTGAGAAAGGCATTTTCTTTGTACGGTTGAGGGACTTATAAATTTCATGTTTAGATGGAGGTGAAATTGAAGTAGACTGGAATGCTGAGCCACCTCATGAAAGACAGCTGCCATTCAAGAGTCACTCAAACCCCGGCAGACTTCATCACTAAGCCTAGGGCCTCTTACTCCATCACAGGATTGAGGAGTATGTCTTCTTTGATCAGCCCCACCTGCTTGACCATTGCCTGGAGTTATTCAAACACAGTGAGGGCTCTTAAAAGTGCAAGCATGGGAATCCAGTTCTGGTCATGACTAAGCTCCTCCTGCAGATAACAACTGTTAAATCTGGACAGAAATACATAAAGCAACTAAAATCACTGTAGAGTTACCAAAAGCAAACAGATTCTGGAAGGTAATTGACACTTGGGGAACAGAACTACGTGATTTCTCATTTTCATGGCCTCAATTTGTGCCAAGTAGGATCGTTAAAATTCTGATAGTAAACTGCTAGACTTTGTGATCTAAAGAACCAAAAATAAGGCTCAAGACAGTCACAGGTGTTGGAAAGTAAGAGGAGAATCCTGGAAAATAGAAACATCAAATTCTGTGAATAAACTCTTCCCAAATCTTGGCACACTGTTGAGAACTATGTGTGCGTGGAGCAGACTCCAGGAAGCCCAGCTCAAGATAAAAGAACTGAATCAAGATCTCATCTACCTGAGGAACAGAGTTTTCAGTTTGAGTCAACCAATTTAGATACTTACTAGAACAAAAATAAATAAAAATTAAAATCAACACTCTTCAAAGGAATATAAAGGAATCCAGAGTCTCCACAAATAACAGTTATGTTTGTTATTTAATTTAACAATTAAATATTTACAATAGTCAGGATATATTCCAAAATTACTCATGTACAGAGAATCAGGAAAATGTAACCTATTCTCAAGTTAAAAGACAATCTACAGAGACGGACTGTAAAGTATCCAAATGTTGGGATTAGCAGGAAAAGATTTAAAACTTTTATAACTATTTATTAGTGAAGGAAAGGAAAATGATGCAAAGGAATTGTGCTCATAAAGAATGAGTATGAGATTAAGAAAAGACCAAATAGAGATTCTAGGACTGAAAAATATAATTTTGGAAATAAATTAAACTAGGTGGGCTAAGCAGCAGAATGGAGATGACTGAGGAAAGAATCCATGAAATTGAAGGTCAATAGAAATTCAATGCGAGGAGCAGAAAAAGAGTAGGAGGAAAAAAGGGCCTGAGAACAATATCAAAAAATCCATCACACATAATTGGGATCCCAGAATAGGAGGAGAAAAAGTGGGGAAGAAAAAAAAAAATACTTGAAAATATAATGGCTGAAAATTTCCCAAATTTAGTGAAAGGCATATATTGACGTATTCAATAAGTTCAGCAAAACCAAGAAAAGTAAAGACAAGAAAACCTCTAGTTTATAAATGAAGAAAACCGTGACTGGATTTTTCATAGACTGCTAAAAGCCAAAAATAAAAGGAAAAATCTAGAAAGTGGCCAAAAAACCCCAACGTGTTATATACAGGGGAGTAATCATGGAAGCCAGAGTGAATAGAGAATATTTAAAATGCTGAAAGAAAAACCTGAGAACCCAGAATTCCAGATTCAGTAGAATAGCCTTCAAGAATGAAAGCAAAATAAAAATACTGTCACATAAAACCAAGATAATTTGTTTCCAGCAGATCTGCATTACAAGAAATGCTAGAGGAAGTTCTTCAGGCTGAAGGGAAATGAAACCAGATGGAAACCTGAATCTTTGTTAAGGGAATGAAGAGCATCAGAAATGGTAAATATCTGGATAAATAGAAACTGGTTTTTTTCTTTTAATTTCCTAATACTGTCTATGATTATTTTTTTAAAAAAGCATCATCTTGTGGAGTTCATCATGTTTGTAGATATAAAACATATACCATAGATCATGGAATGGGAAGTGGGGGTAAATGAACCTGTATTGTTGCCAGGTTTCTACAGATTACGTGAAGTGGCATGTTACTAACACTGAGTACAGTGTGAAAATGATAAGGATGTATATTCTCTATCCTAGAGCAACCACTGTGGAAAAAAAATGATGCAAAGAAGTATTGCTAAAAATCTAGCAGAAAAATTGAAGTGAATAATGCAAAAGAAGACAGAAACAGAGGTACAGCCAAACAAAAAAATAGGAGATTAAAAATAATAAAATGGTAGACATAATCCACCCACATCAGTAATTTCATTTACTTTAGCAGAATAAACGTTGATTCAGTGCATAAAGACAGATTGACTAAAAGTAAATGCCAAAAGATATACCTTTCAAACAGCATAAGAAGGCTGGAGTGGCTATATTCATATCAGATAAAGTAGATTTCAAGTTAAAGTACATTGCCAGAATTAAGGCAGTTCTTTCATAATAATAAGAGGGTCGGTTCATCAGGAAGACAGTCATAAATATATATGTGCCTAATATCAGAGCTTCAAAATACATGAAACAAAAATGGATACAATTAAAGGAAGAAAGAGACAACAATCACAGTGATTTTAATAATTTTCTCAACAATTGATAGACATCTAAACAGGCAAAAAAATCAGTATAGATGATGATTTCCACCCAACAACTACAGAATACATTTTGTTCCCCAAAGGTATGTATAGGCCAGATGCTTGTCTGTAAATCAAATCTTAATAAATTTAAAAGGGTTGAAATACTACAGAATATTTTCTTTGACCATAATGGGATTAAAGTAGAAATCAAGATGTCAAACAGAACCCTGCAAATATTTGGAAATTCAGTGAAACTGGTAAATCGATGAGTCAAGGAAGAAATTGTAAGAGAAATCAGTAAATATTTTGAACTGGATGATGAAAATACAACATCTAAATCTGTGGGATAACTGTTATAGCCAAGAAGAACCTAAGGAGACATGATGATTAAACGTATGTGGGATCCTTGTTGAAATTCTGGAAGAGAAAAAGAATACTAGGTGAAAAAAGAGGAAACAAAGTATGGACTTAAATTAATAATAATATATCAATATTGATTTATTAATTGTGACAAATTATACTAATATGAGATGTAAATAATACAGGAAAAGGGGTGGGCTATATGGATACTCTCCTGTTTTTTGCAACTTTTCTGTAAATTTAAAACTATTATAGTTTATTTAAAAGCGCTAAAATGTTTGTAGGACACAGCTAATGCAGTTCTTAGAGGGAAACTTAAACACCTTTAGAAAAGTAAGGTTTAAAGATAATGAATGAGCTAAATAAAGTTCTACCTTAAGCTAGTAGATGAAGAGCAAGGTAAACCCAAAGTAGATAGAAGGGAAGAGATAATAAAGACAATAGAAGAAATCAGTGAAATAGAAAAAGACAACCAATAGACAAAATTACAAAGCCAGGGTTGGTTCATTGAAAAAATTCAACAATATTGATGAACCACTTGATAGACTGATAATGAAAAACAGAGATAACACAGATTAGTAGTATCAGAAATGAAAGGGATCACTACAGATCCTGTAGGATAATAAGGGGATATTATAAACAACTTTATGCCAACAAATTTGACACTATAAATGGACAGTTCTTAAATGTCAATGTACTAAAAATGTCAATGTGCTAGAATCTGAATAAGCCTATATTAAAGAAATAGAATTAATGAAAAAATAGAATTTTTTCTATATTAAAGAAATTATTATATATTAAAGAAATAGAATTAATGAAAAAAAAAGAAGGGTTTCACTGATGAATTTTATCAAGTATTTAAAGAAGAAATAACATCAGTCTTACATAAACTTTCAGAAAATAGACAAAAGGGAAGCACTCATTTCACGAGGCCAAAACCTGATAAAGGTATTACAGATTGAAAAGAAAATTACAGGGACTTCCCTGGTGGCTCAGTGGTTAAGAATCCACCTGCCAGTGCAGGGGACACGGGTTTGAGCCCTGGTCCGGGAAGATCCCACATGACTCAGAGCAGCTAAGCCCGTGCGCCACAATTACTGAGCCTGCGCTCTAGAGCCCGCGAGCCACAACTGCTGAAGCCCGTATGCTTAGAGCTGGAGCTCTGCAACAAGAGAAGCCACCACAATGAGAAGAAGCCCGTGCACCGCAACAAAGAGTAGCCCCCGCTCGCTGCAACTAGAGAAAGCCCACACGTAGCAATGAAGACCCAACGCAGCCAAGTAAAAATAACAAATTATAAAAAAAAAAAGAAAATTACAGAACAGTATGTCTTATGAACATAGACCCAAAAAATTCTAGGCAAAATATTAACAAATCATAATATATCATGACTAAGTGACCAAAGATAGATGGATAGGTATCTGATAAAGCAAGTACTGTAGAGTAAAATGGTAACCATAGAATCAAGGTGGTGGGTATATGTGTATATGGTAAACTGGGTGTGGGACATTCACTATAAAATTCTTTAAATATTTCTGTTTGAAATTTTGCAAAATACAATATAGGGAGAAAAATCAAGGGAATATTATGATCAGGTTTGCATTTTAAAGAGATTACTTCTGCTGTTGTATAAGGAATTAGGAAAGTACAGGATTACCTGAGAGTAGTTTGAGAGGGGGTGCTGAGACCACTTAGGAGGATATTATATAGGTATACTTTTTAGGCTGATAATTTCAAGGTGAGTTTGAGCCCTGGGAAGTTTTTCAAGCTCTTGGAATACCGTACTTTTGAACAACAGCTAATTTTGTCTAAGCATATTTTTTACTGTATTGCTGGGATTTGGGATACATCATTGCCACATGTACAGTTTGCATGTGAGCTTTTGACTTTTGACATTTACAAGGATATGAGATTTTTGCAAATTCCAAAATTTGCAAATACCACTACTTTAGTAGCACATAAATTCCTTCTTAAAATCTAATAAAATATATGGTGACCTTTTCAGAGACTTAATGATTTTTTAAATACAGGACAAAGGCATTTAGAAGCTGTTAACATAAATTAAAACTGCTAAAATAAATGCTTTACTGTAATACTGTGGTATGGTCACCCATGAACTTAAAAGATTCTATAAAAAGAAGAAATAGTGAAAATGATTGTTATTATAGTCATACTTGTATAAAGTGGATGAAGATTATTGAATGTACTGTTAGCAATAAGATGCACGGAGAACAGCAAAGCTTTTTGAGAAGAATAGTGAGCAGTTAGTAAGGCTCACTCAGCTTGCATTGATTGTAATTCATGTCATAGAATTTTACATTACTATGTGGATCTTTGGGGTTGCTTGGAAATATATATAAATGATATGTTGAATACAGGAATGCCAACTTTTTCAACTGTTAAATAAATGCAACAAGCTACCCAGTTAAACTTTTAAAACAGTGTTTGTATAAGCTATCTTTGGGCTTATGACTTACTCTGTTATATGATGACAACTTTTGCTAGTATTTTTATTACCTTGTTAGAGTTGGCATTATCCCAGTTTCTTTCTCAGTTATTTTTCCCTCTAGGACATAATGCTTCCAAGTTCCAGAAGTGAGTAAAGTATTGGAACCTGACCATAGTTCTGATTCTGAGGTAAGGAATCAGATTGTGGTCTGCCCTGTCCATTTCCTTGCCTGGTGATGGGCAATATGAACAGCTTCATCTGTTGGATGCTTGACTTTTGATCCCTTTTCCTGAGTCGCAGCCTTAACTTCCTGTCTTCGTTTTAGCCCTATGCTTACTAATAAAGAATAAAGAGTGGTGTGTGTGTGTGTGTGTGTGCGCGCGCATGTGTGTATACACATACATATATGATACTGGTGAGTGTTATGTTAGGGCAGATAATATAAAAAGTAGGAATGCTAGTGAGTAAAATGCTTATGAACTTATGCTCCATCAGAGATAGTGGATGGATGCAGGAAACCACCAATCACTTGCCTTGGGAAACAAGAGCCAGCCAGAATTTAGACCTAGTAAATAGGACAGGTACCCAGAATAAGCCTTTGAAAGTTGTGATTACAGGTTCATATGCCCCAAAATACTTCTTGACCTCTGTTGTCAGCTTACTAAAACTCCTTCCTTAGCTAGGAGCCTTGAAACTTTCTGGGGAGTCCCACTCAGCAAAGTGAGGACTTTTCGGAAGTGCCAGTCATATCTTTGTTCCATAACCTGGGCAACCTAGGGGTAGTGACAAAAACTTGTTGTATCACTGAACTGTCTCTCTGTTGCCCTGTCTTGCTCACCAGAAATCCATTAGTTTTTTGTCAGGATTAAAGTGGACAAGTTACCTGTGGAATTCAGAAAAGGGATACTAATCTGAGTACCACTTCCCCCACCCCAACAAACCAATAATTATGCTTTTTTTCTTCAGTGTTTTACAATATATTATCATATAGAGTCTCAATTGGTTTTAATTATGTCAGAGTTCAAATATCTTAAGTACTATGTGCTTATTGTAACCAGTGTTATAGGTATATGAAAAGACAGATCCCTTCCTCATGGTAAGGTCAGTGAGACCAGACATACCTACCATCAAACAGCCTTCAAAGCATGGTGAAGTACAGAATGGGGTGTCTGGGGACTAATGCAATAGTTCTACTCTGCCCACACAACTGTATTTCTTTTTATTAGTAAGCTGTGTGGGTGATTCTGATGTACTGCTTGGATTTAGAACTTGTTCATTTATTGGGAGCAGGAGTCAAGGCAGGAAACATTAGTGAGTATAACAGTTGGGTGAAGGGAGAAGAATACATATAAAGTCATGCAGGTTTATCACACTAAAGAGTAAATAATTGTTTTTCCTCTTTTTAAAAAACTTTTTTATTTTATTGAATTACTGTTGATTTACAATGTTATGTTAATTTATACTGTACAGCGAGCATAAATAACAATTTAAAAATTGAAATCTGTCAGGACTTCGTGACTAAATATGAGAATCTGAAAGAAAAGAATCAGTAATATAGTTTTGCCTATGAGAATGATAATTGTATTAATAGGATAGTAATTAAGATATTGAGAAAAGGTACTTATTGTAGGATTTTTTAGACTTATGACTAAGAAATATCACAGATATTTCTCACAGTTATTTGGGGAAAATTTGAAAGATTTCATAATGGGTATATTTAAATGATATGGGGGAAAATGTAAGGTGGTTAAAGTGAGGACAGCAGTAGTTGAATTGACTTACTTGGCTTGTATAATGTAACCTCTCAAGCATTTTGAGGTTGCAAAGTTGGATGGTTTCTATTTCCTTGACTTCTGATCCTTGTTAAGACCTTTAAAGAAGGCTGTGAGCTAATTTCAGTATTTCAGAAAGCTTAATGGAAATTATATTTTTACCCAGTTTAAGGATGTACAAATTAAAGTTCTTTTGTCTTTAGCTGTAATCATATCAACTCAGTATTTTTATTTTTTATTTATTTATTTAATTTATTTATTTATTTTTGTGGTACGCGGGCCTCTCACTGCCGTGGCCTCTCCCGTTGCGGAGCACAGGCTCCGGACGCGCAGGCTCAGTGGCCATGGCTCACAGGCCCAGCCGCTCCGCGGCATGTGGGATCTTCTCAGACTGGGGCACAAACCCGTGTCCCCTGCATCGGCAGGCGGACTCTCAACCACTGTGCCACCAGGGAAGCCCTCAACTCAGTATTTTTAAATACTAGGTCTTTCTTGATTAAATACTTTGCTAGCAGTTTACACTTTTTATGAAAGTGAAAATTTTTACAGAAATGAAACTTAATATATGCAGATTAGAAACATGGAGCCCGTGAAAAGAAAAAATAAAAAGAAGGAGTCTTTGGTTAAAAGGTTGATAGAGAGTATTTTTATTATATGACTTTCTTTATCCATTTACTACAAGTTGATGGCTTTATTAAATAGAAACACAGTTGGTATTTTAGTACTTAGTTTTCAATTGAGTAAATATATAAAAACCCCACAGCAACTGCTGTTGCTTGTGCCAGGAAGTCTCACTTCTTCATTGCTTTCAAGTTTTTTGTTCCTGTTTTGCTTTAATGGGTAATCATTTGAAGCAGTATTAAAAACATTTCTGGATATATCATCTTTATCACTGATTTTGCAGCTCTTAGAACGATGCTTGCTGAATGAAATAACAAAATACTGCTTGCAAATAGTAATTAAAGTTAATGTTAAGAGATAAGGGAATTAAAAGAATAATTGTGCTTTGACACTTAGCACCACAGTGGTTTGTGTTAATTTTGAGATTGAGGATAGGTTAGTAATACTAGAAGCATAAATAATACTATACCTATCCATAAAGGTATATTTCTTTGTTTTATTAGCTAGTTAACATTCAGCTTTCTCAAATGGTCAAAATTTTACCCACAATCTTGTTTTGGTGCTTTGTAATTTGTTATTGAATAGAATTATTTCAGACATTTAGTAGTGGTACGGAGTGGGTTTCAATAGCAAGGAAACTGAGTGACAAGAGAGGTAGAGAACCTTAGGCTTCTTTCTCATTGGTTTTTCCACCATGTTGTGTAAGGGTTAAAGATTAAATTAGGGCAGCTTATAACTTCATTACATCACAATTTTAAGTCCCATAAGGAACAAGCCCAGGCAAGGAAGCAGATAAATCTATTAGAGTCTGGTGTGTGTGTGGAGGAAAAATAATTTTGCCTGGGGAATGGAATTAAATTCTCAGATAGGGCATCCTTGCAGGGATGCAGGAGGAAAGTATGGTAGTGCTAGAGGATTGTAAAATAGAGACCCTTCTGGTCTTAACCCAAACCTCAGTATTTATCCAGTTATCTATGTCTTACATTTAATAACCTAAGATAGTTCTATTTGGAACAATTCAACAAATAATTATGGAGTGCCTACAGTATGCCAGACACTGTTCTCAGTGCTAGACCTATACTAGTGAACAAAATATACAGAGTCTCTGTTCTTGTGAAGCTTAATTTTTAATTGGGGAAACAAAGAATAACAAATATATACTATGTTAGGTAGTAAAGGATGCTTGTTTCAGATATTTCTTGCTGTTTAACAAGCTGTCCCAGTATTTACTGGCTTAAAACAGCTATTTTGTTTCTTACAATTCTGTGGGTTGAAAAAGGCTCATTTGCGTGGTTCTTTAACTGGTCCCACTTAGGATCCCTCATTGGCTGTTGTTTGGGTGCTCAGCTGGGGCCTCAGTTTTTTTCCCCTTGGCCTCTCCATGTGGCTGGGTTCTAAGAGGGAGTGTTCTAAGTGTGCAAAGGTTGAACTGCAAAGTTTTTAAGGCCCGGCCTCAGAAATTGCATTGTCACTTCCATTGCATTTTATTGGTCAAAACAGGTCACAGGGAGGGAAAATAGACTCTATACCTTTTGATGGGTGGTGATGACAACGTCACACTGCAAAAGAGCGCGTGGGGTGGGAGATAATGTTGTGGCCATCTGTGGAAACAATCTACCATAGTACTATTAAAAAGTAAAAAATTAAGCAGGTTATTAGGGGGATAGAAGAAACGGAGGGCAGGAAGTACAGTATTTTATAGGGGGTCAGGGAAGGCCTCCCTGATGAGGCAGCATGAGTGAGCCTTGAAACCCATAAATACATTTTTTTTTGTCTGAAGGATTTATTTAAATATTTTAAATGTCAGCATAACACAGAGAAAAGGCTCTTAAACCAGAAATAAGAGATGTGGGGTCAACTCTCTGCTGTGCCATAGGTACATCCTAAGGAAGAATATTCCAGGCAGAGAGAACAGGAAATATAGAAACCCTAAGGTGGGAGAATCCCTGGTGTGATCAAGGAATAGCAAGGAGGACAGTGTAACTTGAATGGAGCAATACAGGGAGAGTGATAGGGCGTGGAGTCAGAGAATGAGAGAGAAACAGATTTTGTAGCCCGTGACAAAGGACTTCGGATTTTCTGAGTGAGATGGGATTCTATTGGAAGATTCTGAGCAGAGGAGTTAAATGATCAGACTTAAATTTTAAAAGAATCCTGAGAATCTTTGGTTGCTAATTTGAGAATAGACCATGAGAGGACAGACAAGAGTGGAAATAGGGAGTCAGGTCAGTAGGCTGGTGCCATGTGAGATGGTAGATATGCTAAGCAGTGAGGGGTGGTTGGATTTCAGATGTACTTCAAGGTGGGACTGGCAGGATTTGCTGATGAGGGTGGATATGGGGTGAGAAAGAGGGATCAAGGATGACTCCCAAAGTTTTTGCCCTAGGTACCTTGAAACTTGGAATTTTCCTTTACCAGATGGGAAGACTGGGGGAGCAGGGTGGAGGTGAGGGAGTTGCAGGATTTGTATTTCGGGCTATGTTAAGACGAATCTAAAAAGACATCTGGGAAGAAAAGGTTACTAAATGTTACTTCCTCATTGCAGGTATGACGTTGAGTGCTTCAGATCTGGTCACTATGGCACGAGAACGAAAATGCATATTGTGCCACATTGTGTACAGCTCAAAAAAGGTAATAATAGAAGAGGGAGAATCTGAGGCTTTTATGACTGATCATTTTTTCAGAGACATCATGTGGAATTTATAGATGGGTAAAAACTTTTAACATCTTACTTATGCTTCTTTCCTAAACCTTAGTCTTATTTCACTGGTTTTTTTCTCATTACTGCCTCATAAAACCAGTAACTATATTATTAAACCTCTACCTGGAATTTGAGGATACTCAACAGTATGATAAAGAGATATTCAGTTAGTAACCAGTTATAGAGAAAAGACATTAAAATTCAGGTTGAGATTATAACAACTTTCTGATTAGCTAAGGTAACAGCATTGATACGTAGCAGAGTTCTCTTTCTGCATATTCTTGTGAAAAGTGCAGCACAGCAGCAATGGTACTAACTATATTCTTAGACGTCCACAAGGTGGGGATGTTGCTCAAAGAAAAACACATTTTTAAGAACTAAAAGAATTTACCTTTGCTTTATAGAAATTGGCTGCAGTTTGTCTCACATTTTGCTTTTCTTTTTTTTCTTCTTTATTCTTGCTTTCCAAGAGTGCTGCTAGCTTAAATACTGAGGAATTTTTTCTCCGTGTTTTTAAGATGTGAGAACTGGGAAGATTATCATGAGTGAGGTTAGCCAGCGAAGTCTGAGTAAACCTTGAAAGACGTTTGGGTGTAAAATGGCTTAAAAGAAATGGAGAAGAGATATTTTAGGTGAGAGAAAAATACATACAAAGGTATAGCGGTAGAATGGAGTATAACAGTTCTAGGAGTTGGTAAGAAGGCTTACCTGATTAGAACAGTTTCATCTTGGGAGTAGCGGGACCACAATTTAATTTGTAATTTAAGTGAAGATAGTTAATAAACAGTGTTGAGTGCTAGACTGAGGGGTTTGATTGTGATCCATCTAGTAGGCTGGGGTGAGGAATGTTTTTTTTCCTATTTAGGATTTCTGTTAGTGATGGAAAAATCAGCTGAGATTTTTAAATCATGTTTAGTAATATACTTGCTGCCTTTTACAAAAGGCTCTTCCAATTAAAAAAATTTAGACCAGGGTTAACTCAAATTTTCAATAAGGCTACTTTCAGATTAGAGGGAAATTGAGAAGGTATGAGATGGGTACTCAGAGGTGTGGTGTCAGATCTTCATGGAGTAGCAGGCCTATCTTGTTATAGTCCCATAATTTTGCTACTTTAAGTCTTTTTGGCATTTCTTCTCTGGATTAAAACATGTTTCGTCTCTTCATACTTTTCCATGGCTCACAACAAAGTTAAATAAGGACTGGGGTTATTTACTCCTGCCTTAGGGACAGCCACCTATAGGTTTTTAAGCAAGGGAATGGCGTGATTTAAGTGTTAAGATATGGGGTAAGAAATTAACGGAATGGGTTAACTGAAAGGGATAAACTCAGACACTTATTTTTAGATAGACTATGAACAACTTATGTTGATGTGCTTTCCTCTAGTTTCCCCAACTAGTATTACCTTGGTTTCTCCAAATATACTGTGAAGGAGTAAAGAATCTAGGGTGACTGTGTATTATATCCCTGAGTATCCTGATGCTTATTAACTTATGAAAATCTGAGAAGCCCTGGAATTAAAAAATATTAAAATTTTTTTCTGTTACTCAGTGTTTTCCAAATTTGTTCAACCCCAAATCCTTTTTTTCTCCCTTTTTCCCCCCTCCTTTTAACAACATAATACTGATGTAAGGGACTAAATAGAAGCTTGGTAACTCTGCAGGTATGCATTTGGAACTGTGCCTGTGGATCTTTCTCAGTTATTTTGAAAACTCAGTTGTCTCATTATTTGCATTCATTCCTTATAGAAGGATGGAAGAGGATTTCACATTGTAAATTTAGAGACAGATTATTGAAGTATTTTAAATAATCAGAAGTCACATTAAGGGAATTCCCTCGCGGTCCAGTGGTTAGGACTCTGTGCTTCCCCCGCAGGGGGCACGACTTCGATCTCTGGTCAGGGAACTAAGATCCCGCAAGCCATGTGGGAAAAAAAAAAAAATCACATTAAAACTAGTTTTGAATGATAACATTTTTTATAACTGAAATAGAATACAGAATTGGTTTTTACATCAGAGAGAGTAACCTATTTCAATGAATACTCCCTTGGTTAGGAATAGTTTCATTGCAAGAAACAGTCCCACTTAAATTTAGCTCAAGAAAAGGAGATTTGGCATATGTTAAATCTAATCCAAGGAAAAACTGAGCAACAGGAAACAAAAACTGAACAACAGGAAGCATAGAGATTTGAGCAGGTGTTGTATATTGTCCATGGATTTTTTCATTCTGTATCCTGTCACTAACTCAACTTAGTTTTCCGCTCTATAAATGTTCATTCTGGTTAATGGCCAATCAGTTGTATCTAGAAGGGGTCACATGTAAAACTATCCCTTCTGGATGAAGCATTTGTAGAGATAGGAAGGAAATGGTGGTCATCTTCAGTAAAATTGCCATTTAAAGGAAGTGTTTTGAATCATAACACTGTGTATCACACTGTGTGTAGATAACTTAAAGAAGAGGTTGTTGTACTCATTTTGACGAATGAATTGTATATAATAAAAAAATCTCAATGCACTAGATGTTTGCAACATGGCATGGTGTTTGAAATGTTGACTTTGGTGTCGGATCTGCCAGAGTTTGAGTCCTACTTTCACCACTTGATAATCTGTGACTCTGAGAGGGCAAGACTAAATATTTTCACACTTATCCCTTCAGTGCCTAGCTCTGTACTTGGCACCTAAGAAACACTTGATAAATATTTGGTGAATAAACAAATTATCTTCTCTACACCCTTGTGTCCTTATGATGTTAATAATCCTCCCTAAAAAAAAAAAAAAAAAATAATCCTCCCTTAGCAGTGTTTTGTGGTTCAAATGAGAAAATGTTTGAGGCATTTATCACAGGGCACAGTTAATAGTAATACTCAACAATTGTAGTAACCCTTTTATCATATTGGTAAACAGCCATTCTCTATTATGGCATACTGGCTATTATATATACTTTGTGTGACAGACAGAGAGACAGACATTTGCAACTTTGAGGGGTGTGTGCGTGTGTGTCACGCTTACACTTATAAGTGGAAGCTCTTTCCACAGATTTTATTTCCTTCCCACCAAGGGTGGGAGGGAGAGAGGGGAGAATCTAGTATATTTTCAAACTTTTCATTGGAACCAAACAAATCAATTGGTGTGGGGAAGGGAGTGGGCAGTGAAGGTGAAGCCATGATTGAACTGCCGTGTTCAAGGCATTTTTTGACCTACCATAGGAAAATTCTGTTATATCTGTAACTTCTGTGTAGAATTGATGTATCCATCTGTTCATTCAACAAATATTAGTAACTGTATGTCAGGCCCTGGCCAAGATATGGGTAATAGTTGTAACTAACTCTTGAGAAACTCTCAGTTGAGTGGGGAAAGAGAGTATGGTGAAAAGTAGCCAAGTAGTTGAGAAGTTATGTGATTTCAGGCAGTTTTTTAAATTTTTAATAAACTTAAGTAAATTCCTTATATTGGGATATAATTTAACATATTTGTTTATTATTTACTCTTTTGCCTCCTAAATACAATATACTTTCAAACCTTTTTGAAAAGCCACTTAAATAGGTCTTTCTTAACTATTGCTTTATTTAAAAATGAAATATGTCAAAAAACAAGCTAAAGAGTTACTTAATAAAGAACTGATTCCAATATTGAATTGAGAATGGTAACCGCAAACACGACTTTGATACAAGGAGCTTGAGCCCCAATTGTTGATTGAACAGGACAGAGGAATTTTTTTCCCCAAAGCAATCCCCCTTAGTTTAACCTGCTTTCTTTAATTTTGAAGGAGATGGACGAACACATGCGGAGCATGTTGCATCACAGGGAACTTGAGAACCTGAAGGGCAGGTATGGGACGGCTGTCTTCCATAAACTTCTGGATGTGGGGGGATCTGAGGGCTGATGGTGCTTGTCAGCTTATTTTATAGTAATCCTTCATAAATGAATGTTGTCTTATGGCATAGAACTATCTTTTGGAATTAATAACAAGTACAATAGATTTTTTTTGCCTTCAAAAGGGATAAATCTTTGTGCATCTCAAATGTGTAGAATTCACAGCAACTCTAGCAAATAGGTTACAACAAAGGTGGGTGGGGATGAGCTAGTTCTCTCATTAATAAGCTTTCTTATTCCTACACAGCAGCCTTGCAACTAGGACATTTCATGTTATTGCCTCAGCAGTGTTCAAATTATTGCAGGCCATAAACCTTTACTGTTGCTGGAATAGTCTGAAAAGTCCAAAGTCTTCTAAATAGCACTGAATCTCATTAGTGTAAATAAAATAGATGTATAAACCCTGAGTATCTAAGAATGCTATTTTGTGAATTAAAGCTTGAGATGTTTAAGGAAAGAAAATCTAACAAATAAGTACCTTTAAGACATTAAATGTAGCATGTATGTATACCCTGTGTCTTTTTTTCCAACTGAGTTTCCTCTTTTGATGTTTTGGACATGTGTGAATTTGAAGTTTGGAGACAGTATGGAACAGAGAAACTTTGGGAAACAGAAATATGCATTATACCTTAGTCCATGAATAATGGTTACAGTAGGTCCCCTACATATGAACCTTCAAGTTGTGAACTTGCACAGATGGGAATATGTGTTCCCATGTCCAATTATGTAAGTTAGTTCATGTGTCTAGCATACATTGTCATGTGCGTGCATCCTCTGCAAGTGGTTGTGCTTTTGTGTGCTTTACTGTAAAGTACTATAGAGAGTACAGTAGTACAGTATTTTTATTTCAAGTCCAGGATGTACAGAAGCAAGCTTAAAGCAGCAGTGAGGTAGCTGGTACTGCTAAGAAGCGCCAAGCGATAACGACGGAAACAAAGTGAAAATAATTGAGAGAGTGGAGCAAGGCGAAAAGATGGTAGATGTCGCTTGTTCTTATAACATGAATTGTTCAACCATCTGCATGATTCTAAAGAAGAAGGACGAAGGCTTCCCTGGTGGCGCAGTGGTTGAGAGTCCCCCTGCCGATGCAGGGGACGTGGGTTTGTGCCCCGGTCCGGGAGGATCCCACATGCCGCGGTGCGGCTGGGCCGGTGAGCCATGGCCGCTGAGCCTGCGCGTCCGGAGCCTGTGCTCCGCAACGGGAGAGGCCACAGCAGTGAGAGGCCCGCGTACCGCAAAAAAAAAAAAAAAAAAAAAAAAAAGGACGAGATCATGGAACAGCAAAGTCTGCTGGGCCAATGATGCCGACAGTAATACTGAAGAAGTGTGGAAAAGTGATGGAGGAGATGGAGAAGCTTCTCAATGTGTGGATGTAGGATCAGCATCAGCGTTGAGTCCCACTCAGCCTAATGTTGATTCAAGAGAAAGCTAAAAGCCTTTATGAAGACTTGAAGAAGAAACGTGGCAAAGAATCAGAGGGCGTGTCTTTTAATGCCAGCCATGGCTGGTTTCATCGGTTCAAGGCTAGAGCCAACCTTTACAATGTAAAAGTAAGTGGTGAGGCAGCGAGTGCAGATAGGTAGCTGTCCGGGAACTTCAAGAAGCACTTTGAGAAATTATTGATGATGGTGTGTATTTACCCAGCCAGGCGGATTCTCAACCACTGCGCCACCGGGGAAGCCCCCCCAGCCAGGTTTTTAATGTGGATGAGACACAACTCTACTGGAAGAGGATGCCAGACCAAAGTTATATCAATAAGGAGGAAAAGTGGTTGCCAGGCTATAAAGCAGCAAAGCACAGGCTAACTGTTATTTGGTGGCAATGCTTCTGGTGATATGAAGCTGAAGCCTCTCTTAGTTTATCATTCAGAGAACCCAAGAGCCCTTAAAAAAATAGCCAAGGGCTCTCTTCCTATTGTGTGGAAGAGTAACCCCAATGCCTGGGTTACACAGGCCATTTTCCAGGACTGGTTTTTCCACCACTTTATCCCAGAGGTAGAGGAATATCGCTTGGAGAAGGACGTCCCATTCAACATTCTTTTGCTTCTTGACAATGCTCCAGGCCACCCCCATTCATGGACAACTTTCATCCCAAAGTCAAAGTAGTGCATCTGCCACTGAATATATGTCGCTCATCCAACCTACAGACCAGGGAATTGTAGCAACTTTCAAGAAATATTATTTATGTCACACTTTTCGTCAGGCGGTAAAGGTGAGTGACGAATCAGGAGCAACCTTGTGACAATTTTGAAAGGACTATAACATCTACAAGGCCATAAAAAACATTGACTTTGCTCGGCATGAGGTTACGGCTGTCACCATGAATGGGGTTTGGAAGAACCTTTGCCTGCAGTTTGTTCACGGTTTTTGTGGATTTGTGGAGGTGGATGAGTCCAAAGAGGTCTTCAGCAACTTAGTGACCCTCAGCAAGAAGCTGGAGCTTGATCTGAAAGAGGACAACTTCATTGAACTCTTTGCTGTGCAACAAGAGGAGGTGACTAATGAAGACCTCGTGGAATTGGAGGCCCAGAGAAAGGACGAAGAGAGACAGGAGGACGAAGAAGTAACTGAAGAACCGAAGAGATTCATGACGCATGAAATATCTAGGGGATTTTCTTTATTTGAGGAGGCACTGTTAGTTTTTGAGGCACAGGACCTGAACGTAGGATGGTACATGAAGGCTGCAGCGGCCGTTCAGAATGCAATCCAGTGCTACCGTGTTATCTATGACAAGAAAAAAAGAGCTACTACTGAGACATCACCGGATCGTTTTTTCAATATGGTAAATAGAATTGAATCCAGCAAGGAACCAGAACCTGTGCTGTCAGCGTCAGGTGTGACGATCAAATAATTAAGGTAATCCACGTATAGGGAATCAGAGGTTGACGGTATTTCATAGTTTCCAATGATAATGAGTTAAAGATCATATATATTCAAGGTATTATAAGGGCTCTCCACATTAAATCTGAGTGAACGCAAGTTGCAGCTTGCGATCCTTCAGCTCTACCATCTCCCTCCTCCTCTCCCTCCTCCAGTCAGTAACTCTTCTTGCCTGTTCACTTGATGCCAGCCCCTGTATGCCAGCTGGTGTACTGGACTACTGTACTTTTCAAGGTGCCGTACTGTAAGGTTAAAAATGTTTTCATTATTTTTTGTGTTTTTTATGTATTATTATTTGTGAACAGTACTATATAGCTGATTGTATTAGTTGGGTATCTAGGCTAACTTTGTTGGACTTACGAACAAATTGGACTTATGAATGCGCTCTCGGAATGGAACTCATTCGTATGTAGGGGACTTACTGTGCAAGATTTGATCAAGATGCCAACCTAAGTCATTTGGAATTATTTGTGTTTTAAGTAATATAGTTTTAGGTTGTGTGGGCAAATTAATATGTTATTAAACTTTCAGCATCTGTTTAGCATATTAGTGGAATTTTTCCATGGTCTCAGTCTTTTACTGTGTGAAGGTTAGGTCTTAGCAGCAGTATAAAAGAGGTGTTCACTCAGATTTAATGTGGAGAGCCCTTATAATACCTTGAGTATATATGATCTTTAACTCATTATCATTGGAACCTATGAAGTACAGTCAACCTTTGATTCCCTATATGTGGATTATTTGATCCCATTTCCAACATACTTCTTTCTGGAATTCACCTTTTTCTGGGCTTCTTAGTGACCTGTACTGTATTATAAAATCAAACAAAACAAATGAGGTTAGTAAATCTAGTCATTAGGAGAGAAGCTCATTTTGTTCTAAGACTAATGCCTTATTTTATTCAAAGATCACTAATTAGCTAATTAAAACATTAAAAAAACAAATTTTGATAACTTAAGATTCATGTTCACAGTCAGTGCAGAATCATAAAAAGTAAAAAACGTAGAGGTCCTTTCACTCTCTCCCCTACTCCTACTCCCCTCTTAGAGGAAAGTCAACAGTTTAGTGTATATCCTATCCAAACCTCTTCTCTGTGTGTATACATAGATTTATATTTATATTTACACACATTTTGTTTTGTCTTACTACCATAACTGAACCACATGCCATATATGTATTGTTCTGTAATTTGTTTCTCCTTTCCTCCCACTCATCAACTTAATTGTGCCATGGAGATTTTGCCTACTGTTTTTAGTTATTTGGAGCATAATCAGATAGTTAAGGAATAAGCATTGGAAGCCTCTGAACTGACAATAGTAATGTCAGTGTTAACACCCAAACTCATTTTATTTAGAGGAGAGCACTTTGGTACTTAATTTACTCATATTTTAGATATAGTACTCTAAGGTTTGGTATGGTTTCCTGGCCAGTACAAATTATAAGGGAGAAGGCAAGCAGGTAGCAAGGAAAAACAGCTGGCAAAACTATAAAAAACAACACAATCTTAAAAATCATTTACTGACTTGGAACATTTATTGCCATGACAGTCATCACTAGTTTGTACCAAAGGGACAAATAGTTATCAGTCATTATGTTTTTTCTTCCTATCCTCAGTTTGTGATTATTTCCTCTGGATTCCATGTTTAACTACTGGCTTTCTGATATTAAGTATCACTATAATTTTTGGTTGTGATCTGGTTAAGAAATGTAAAGAGCATTTTTTTAGGTTTTGAATGCAAGCTTGATTGAGAAGTGAGTAACTTATTTAGTTCACGATTGTAGACATCTGGAACATTTTCCTGTTTTTTTCTAATGTACTTACTTGTTCAGATGTATGGCCTGTAAGTAGTTTCTACAGATAGATGCTATTAAAAGGGCACAAACCTTAATTTATCAACCAGCTGTTGTGGTATAGTTAGAGCAAGCTTAATAAAGAGGAGCTTATGGATAGAATATCTGAAGGCTTTGCCTTTCACACATGAGAGGAAATTGTGTGGTAACAGGATGAAGCTAATTTGGGCCCTCTGTTAAAACGCTCTGAGGAAAATTATTGCCTTTATTAGTCAGGAAGTAAACCAGTACTTTTTTACCAACAATTATTTATATATTTATACAAAGTAGTATTTTAACTGGTTATTGATAAAAAATTGGAAAATAGCATCATTCAAATATTATTTAATTTGCTATTAGCTTTAAAGAACATGTGGTTTCCCAAACACCCTATTTGGGAGCCTGAATGCATATTGTAATATGCTTGACTCCAGACACAGACACATTTGAATTTTCACAAGATGTGGTTGACCTATCCTGCTCTTCCTCAGTATAAATGTAGATTCTCTCTTTTCTCTTTTTGAAGTTTCTTGTAAAGCTTATCTTTAAAAAGAAAAAAAAAAAACTAGATTTCATGTATAAGAAAAATGTTAGGGATTTCTGTGTTTTGATAAATCTGTGTTTTTAGTGTTAACTTTTATGTTGCACTTATTGCTATACCCTTCTGGGTAGGATCTTGAGGTATTTTTCTATCAAGTAACTTTGGAATTATGGTTAATACTCTTTCTTGCAATGAAAGCAAAAATGTTTAAAAAATCTGTGTTTGAGCGTTTGATACATGTCCAACATATACTTGTGCTTTGGAAATTGCAAAATATGTGGGTTTATGATTATGGATATTTATTTTTAACAGAGTTAGTTACTGTCTACTTTATACTACATTCCTTAATATTTTAAAAAATCAGTGTCATCTTCCAATTATGTCTTTTAAAGAGGGATTTTGATGGTTTGGACATATGAAAAATTCTCCGTGGGAATTCCCTGGGGGTCCAGTGGTTAGGACTCGGTGCTTCCACTGCAGGGGCCACAGGTTCCGTCCCTGGTCGGGGAACTGAGATCCCGCATGCCAAGCGGCACAGCCAAAAAAGAAAAAGAAAAAAATTCTCTGCATTTTGGAACTAAGGATAAAATCAGGGATTTTATTCAAGAATACCTTTTAGAATGATGTCCCTGGTACTGCAATATATGGTTTAGCATTCTATAAACTTTGAGGTAGAAAAGTGGACTAAAAACATTTTCCACAGTTGTAGAGAGTTTAAAGCCCAAAAGATTTTCTAACCAGAAAATTCAGTTGATTTGAGTTGTTATTATAGTGTAAATTATGTATGCCAAGTTTGTTAGTCTTCAGATTCTTCTGATGCTGCCCATTGGGGATAGATTTCTATTTATATATACATTTTTAAAAATTTATTTATTTATTTTTGGCTCTGTTGGGTCTTTGTTTCTGTGCGTGGGCTTTCTCTAGTTGCGGTGAGTGGGGGTCACTCTTCATCGCGGTGCATGGGCCTCTCACTGTCGCGGCCTCTCCTGTTGCGGAGCACAAGCTCCAGACGCGCAGGCTCAGTAGTTGTGGCTTACGGGCCTAGTTGCTCCGCAGCATGTGGGATCTTCCCAGACCAGGGCTCGAACCCGTGTCCCCTGCATTGGCAGGCAGACTCAACCACTGTGCCACCAGGGAAGCCCTATATATACATTTTAAACTTCATTCTGTGTTGCTGTGAGAAAAGGCTTGCTTTCTGTTACAAGTTAACATTCACTTTGAATGAACTACCTTAATTTTAATTGCTTCAGAGAAGAGTGTGGATATGCCAGGTAAACTGAAGAAAGTTGAGGATTATTTTTCTTTAACTATATAGTTGTAGTAAAATACAGTTGAAAACTCTCAGCGAAAATAATGTATTTAAGTTCCTGGAGGATTAGAATGAATTAAACTATCGATATTCAGGGTAATTCAGGGAATCTGGTCAGAACTCATTAAAATGAATCTTAATGTCAAAGACTATATTGCCTCCAGAGCATTTGAGGTACAAAGTCAAGAAAAAAGATGGAAACTTATGAAGTTTCTCCGTTTTTCTGAGGTGTTTTTCATGATTCGTACAAAGTAAAAAACTGTGTTTTGTTTACTTACTGGGCATTGTTTGTTTGTAATTTGTCACCATTAACCATATACTTAGCTTGTTTCCTGGAATTTAGTAGTTGCTCAGTAAGTTTTTTGTTTTTAATGAATATTCAGATGATCTGTAACAGAAACCATCTTCTAGTAAATGAGGTGCTTAATTTTGAGGGTCTCTTCTGGCTAACTGATGTGAATTCTGCCCGTGTCTTGTTGGATGTATGTGAGGGGAAGATGAAGCAGTGTTGTGTATGTATTTCTTGTGTCTGTCTGTCTTATCAAAGGCAGCATGTCTTTGTATGTGTGTTTTTATAGAATGGCATAGGAAGTGCAAAAATATCACTAGTATTAACCCAAGACAAGTGATAGAGTTAAGCCAATTTGGACTATTAAGTGGATATTACTGTCCATTTATTACACATGTGCCCATGGTGTTCAGGTGTTTCTCATCAATGACTGCATAGATTGCTGAACCAGTCAAGGGACTCAGGAAGCTAAAAAAGCAGTTAAATTATTCATCTACTACAGCTCTGGACATTGATTCAAGACTTTGGCTTCTTAAACTGGCCAAGTATGAGATATACCATTAAGTGTGTAAAGTAAAAGAAGAAAACGCCTGCCCAATTATCTTTCTTAACCGAGAACCTGATTATACTTCTCTCTAAATGGTGTTCTTTTCTGAAACCTGAGAAAAACCATTTGCCTAGCACAGCTGTTAACTTCCTACAACTGAAATGCTTTCCATTCCCTTTAAAATAAGCCCTTCTGAAGCAGAATGTAGATCACATGTATCATCCAACCAAAAAAGTTTGCTGAGACTACTAGTATCATTTGCCCTGGGGTCCGGAATCTTCACATTCCAGGCAGAGCTCCAGCTGCTCCGATTTAGTTACCAGGTTGTGATTGGCTACACCGCCTACCCTTTTCTCCACCCCTTAATTTTCACTGGGAGAAAGCTTTTGAGCCAGAGATTAAATGTAAGAGCTGTCGCCAGGCTTTCTGAGTGCAGCTGGCACCATGGGTGTGCTCGGGAGCAACTTCTGTTTGCTCTGAGCCCCCCGCCCTGCCTCCCCTTTCACCACGTTTCCTCTGGCAAGGTTTTAAGTACAGCAATTCAAGAAGATTTATCCTCCTAAACTATATTATTCTAAAGCGTATTGCCTCTTGATTGCTGGAAAAGAATCTTTAATTCATTTCAAAAGTAACTTATGAACAAACTTATTAAAAGTGATGAAAGGAGCACTGAAATTGATTAGAACTAATTTTTCACTGTGCCAAAGTGTGCAGTGTCTTTCAGAGGAAACTATAACAGATCTTGTGAGTGTGCCATGCCAGTGGGGAGAATTGAATGTCCCTCATCTGCCTCTTTCCCTAGGGACAGTAGTCATGAGTGCCGAGTGTGCGGGGTCACAGAAGTGGGTCTTTCTGCGTATGCAAAGCACATTTCTGGCCAATTGCACAAAGATAATGTTGATGCCCAGGAAAGAGAAGATGATGGAAAGGAAGAAGAAGAGGAAGATTATTTTGACAAGGAACTCGTTCAGTTAATAAAACAAAGGAAAGAACAAAGTCGGTAAGTAATAATTTTGATATTTTCAAAAGCCTATCTGATCGCTTCTCGGCCTTTTGGCTAAGGTCAAGTGTAGTATCTGTTCTTATCAGTTTAAAAAGCCTATCTGAAACAGAATGTAGTAGAGAATACATTTTCCATTTACATTCTGTTCAGCCTATAGCATTCAGACTTATCTTTTTTTAAAATTAAATTTTTTTTATTGAAGTGTAGTTGATTTACAAAGTTGTGCCACAGACTTATTTATCTTAATTATAAAGTTTACCTTGAAGTTGCTATCTTATTTATAAAAGGCAATGGAATGCTTTCTTGAACTACTGTATTAACTCCTTAAAAAAAAACCCCAAAACTCAGTATTGACCCTACCTAAAAGCTAGGCTATGTATCTGAATTTTACCATGTTGATAACTATGTTTAGAACTGTTTTTATTAGTTCCAAATTGTTTTGGATACCAATAAATTCTTATTTGGTATCCATATTTTCTAGTGGAAGGTATTAGTGAATAAGCTTCATTTGAATATATTAGATGGCATTTCTTATTTCATCCCTTAGGAAAAAATTGTTTTGCCTAATGTGAATTAACATGGTGCTTCTACCAAATTTGCTTTATCCCTTTATTATTAATTTCTTCAGTAAATATTTATTGAATAAATTTATATTCAGTTGGACACTGTCAGGATCATTTCAGCAATAGAAGTTTTATAGCTTGTACTACATAATTTCATACCTAAATCTATAATTCAGGTATTAGCGTTTTGTATTTTAACATTACTGATTTGTGGTCTGAAGAGTTTAATTAATGAAGCAGAAAATTTCAGATATGAGTAAAAGACATATAGAACCAGTTATGAGGTGGGTTAATTTTTTAAGTCCTAGAACATGATAAAAAAAATTTCAAATTATAAAAATTTTAAAGATCCTTCTTGAATACTAGTTATCCCTGGTCTGTATTTCATTTTCAGTTAGAGGTTTAAATATAAAAAAGAAGTAGTTTTTATTCTATATGCTAAACGTTTTTTGAACATGTCCTTGAAGGAGACTTTCTTAGTTTTAAAGTGTCCGTAGCAACATGGTTCTTAAATTATTTAGTTGCTTATCCTTCAAATGACATTCTCACTACTTTCAGTATAGCTGTAGTTTACTCTTGTTTTAGGGTGTTGGAGCCTCTAGGAGACTAACTTCTATTTTTGTTCTTACACTCTTGTGCCACTATTAGCTTATCTGTGTAAATGATTAAACATTAAGTCAGAGGGTAAAAGACCTTCTCAGTAAATTAGACATTCATGTTGTAGATACTATTCTTTGATCATTTTTATATGCCTCTTTGGTGACCTATTTATAAAGTCATCTACTTATTTCTTCATGAGGTTTTTTTCTTTTTTCCTTCATGAGGTTTTTAGTTTATATTATTCTTTCTGGGCTGTGGGTTTAGCTGCATGCTAAACCCACATACTAGGTCATGTCCCCCTGACCTAGCCAATTCATGATGATCTAGGAATTTTACTTTGTGACTGACTTAAATTGCCCAATTCTCCTCATTTCTGGATCATAATTAGTAGAGCCAAGTCAGTGATCTCCTTGGATGTCATAAGTTTCATACTGCCTAGAAACAAAAAAAAAATTTGGTTAATGGTGGTATAAAAATCTTCCAAGTATCTGTAGTAGCACTTGTCACTTGGGGACTTAGGGTCTCCTGTTTAGAAATAGTTGTAATTCATAATGTAAGTGGATGTTTGAACTTTTAGGTAAATTAACTTTTAATTCCGTCTTGTGAAAAAGGAGGAAATTCCAATTTGTGTCCAAAATCTTACAGACATTCGAAGCTTTTAAAGCCAGTTAAAGTCAATACTGAGTTAAAATTTAAGGAGGGAACCCAACTGCCGAAACTTTGAGATTTTTATTCTATCAAGGTCTAGTGGTTAAGAATGTGGGCTCTAAACAGACTTGTGGTTGCTAACGGGGAGGGGAGAGTAGGGGAGGGATGAACTGGGAGTTTGGGGTTAGCAGATGCAAACTATTATATATAGAATGGATAAACAACAAGGTCCTACTGTATAGCGCAGGGAACTATATTCAGTATCCTGTGATAAACCATAATGGAAAAGAATATGAAAGAGAATGTATATATATATTTGTATACATATACATATATGTGTATAACTGAATCACTTTGCTGTATAGTAGAAATTAACACAGAATTGTAAATCATCTACACTTCAGTTTTAAAAAAAAGAGCTCTAGAGTCAGACACCAAGGTTCAGATCTCTGCCGTAACACTAACTAGCTATCTTGCTCTAGGCAAGTTACTTAACCTCTCTAATCCTCAGTTTCCTTATCTAAAAAGTAGGAATAATGCTACTTGCTGCAGAGTTGTGAAAATTAAATGAGATAATCTGTGTAAAGTGATTAGCACTAAATGCCTTATGATAAGTAGGTACTCAATACATTTTAATGAGTATTATTCAATTTTTTGATCACATACCACATGCTAAGCACTGAGCTAGGCATACTATAGGCACTTTTTAGAGAAAAATGGTTTTACGCCTATTCCTGTGATGTTTGCTTAAATTTATTCACGTTTCTGTGAGCTCCTTGTGTAACATGAATAGTTGAAACAGCTGTAGCTTCTTTATAAAAACCTCTAGCTCATGGAGCTCCTTATAGCACTTACTGTGGGTGCTACTTCTTCCGTGCTATTTTACTCCTGTTTGTGACCCTGCTTATTTCCTTAGCTAGATTATAAGCCCTTCAGGAAGAGGAACTATACATAAAAGTTTTCTTTTACCACTAACAGTCACTGAATGTGTACTTAATAATAAAGTGTTTATTAATGAAAGTGATTATGCAAAGTAAAATCTTACCATTTAAAATAGGTTAAGAAACTGGGTTTTCAGAAAGAACCAACTATTGAAGAAATCATGGTATTAAGAGCAGGTGAATATAAATTGTATTAACTATGATAACTAACCATAGCTACAAAATATACTTGTTCTTATTTTCAAAAAATTGTATAATATAAAAATAATAATTGGATGATAGGGACAAAATCCCAGAATATGCCGAGAGAAACAGGAGCAGGAGAGGGAAGACAGTATAAATGTGTCAAGTTTTTAATATTTGGGGGGTGATAGGAGACACAAGATGTTAATTTCTAATCAATAAATTGTGAAATATAAGTTTATATCATTTAAAGATATGAAAGCATCTACTATTTGAAATAAAAGTAGTCTCTGTTACATATTCTAGGTAACAGAGGAGGAAGGCAGAGCGGAAGTTTGGTGGGTTATGCCTTTAGAGGGACCAGGAGAACTCTTTTAAATCACTAATGAAAGACTTTTTTTTCCAGGCAAGATGAACCTTCCAATAGCAGCCAAGAAATAAACTCTGATGACAGGCGATCCCAACGGAGACGAGAAGACCGAATTCCTTACCAAGACAGAGAGAGCTACAGTCAGCCAGCATGGCATCATCGTGGACCTCCTCAGCGGGACCGGAAATGGGAGAAAGATGGCTATAATAATACTAGGAAAAACAGCTTCCCACATTCTTCGAGGAGTAGTGGTGGATCAAGAGGATGTTCTGGGTGGCATAAGGGTGTTGCAGGAGGCTCCTCAACTTGGTTTCACAACCATAGTAATTCTGGAGGTGGTTGGCATTCAAATAGTGGAATGGTAGATTGGAATCATAATGGTACAGGAAGGAATTCCAGTTGGCATTCTGAAGGAACAGGTGGCTTTTCCAGTCGGCATATGAACAGCAGTAACGGAAACTGGAAATCCAGTGTACGTAGCACAAATAGTTGGAATTACAGTGGCCCCGGAGACAAATTTCAACCAAGCAGAAACAGAAATTCTAACTGTCAAATGGAAGATGTGACTATGCTATGGAACAAGAAATCTAAGTCAAACAAATATAATCAAGAGAGATATAAGTGGCAGCGGCAAGAAAATGACAAAGTTGGTGCAGTCGCCACATACAGAGGTCCTTCTGAAGGATTTACAAGTGATAAGTTTTCTTCAGAGGGCTTACTTGACTTCAATTTTGAGCATCTGGAAAGCCAAGCCACTAAACAAACAGATACCTTAGCTTCCAAAATTGGTGGGAAGAATGGCAGTGTGGCAAGGGAAAAGCTCCGTCGCTGGACTCCTTACCCCTCCCAGAAGACTCTGGATTTACAATCGGGAGTGAAAGAAGTCACTGGTAACAAGTTGGAAATGATAGATAATGATTTTAGCTTGATAACCACAGGAATACAAGAGCCCCAAACTGATGAAAGAAATAATTCTCCAACACTGAAAACACAAAAAGAAACACATACTAGATCTCTTAATCATAAAGCCACTTCTGACTGCACTGCTTCCTATGAGGTAGTGAGAGAGGGCCCCATTGTAGAAAAACCTGAACAAGAGCATACCTTAAATAAGATGCCATTGCTAAAATCCCCACTCCTTCCAATTCCAATCACTAAATCAGCTCCTCAAAAGCAAGATTCAAAGAATCCCTCAAAAAACACCAAAACGAATTCTTTTTTTCCTGGAGAACACTCAAACCCCTTGAACAAACCCACAGTGGAAAATAATAAGGGTTCTTACATATCCAAATTGCGAAATTCAGGTCCTCGTGTTTTAAAAGGGCATAAAAGTACATTTGGAACTCACAGGGAACCTGATGAAAATTTAAGTGATACGTTACAAAAAGCCAAAGATGTGCTAGAGTGTAATGAGTCATTGCAAAATCCACTTCTTAGCGCTTCTAAAAGGACCAGGAATTATGCAAAAGCAAGTAGGAATGTAGAAGAGTCTGAAAAAGGATCTTTGAAGATTGAGTTTCAAGTAGACGCATTAGAAGATGAAAGTGATGGAGAGATATCTGATGCAGAAAAGGATGGAACAAAAATTGGAACCCTGGGTTCTGCAACTACAGAAGTTTTATCCTGCAGTACTCATGCTGCTGATGAGAAAAGGGGGGATGACCAAAACCTGAAAACATCTAGAAAACCATCGACTTCCCCATGTAACTCAACAGTTCACCAGAAGGAATCTGAGTTACAAATGACATCTGTAGCCAGCCCACACTCTGACTTATTGCTAGATTTGAAAACCTCTCTAGAAGATGCACAGGTTGATGACCCTGTTAAATCTCATGTATCTTATGAAACAGAAGGCTTTGAGACTACTAGCTTGGATGCTGAGCTTCAAAAAAACGATATAGGTCAGCCCTCAGGCCCTCTCCTGCCTGAACTAAGTAAGCTTGGCTTTCCTGCCTCACTCCAGAGAGATCTAACCCGTCACATTAGCTTGAAGAGCAAAACTGGAGCACACCTTCCTGAGCCAAACCTCAATAGTGCTCGCCGCATCCGCAATATCAGTGGTCATCGAAAGAGTGAGACAGAGAAGGAGTCTGGGCTCAAGCCAACCCTCCGGCAGATTCTAAATGCATCTCGGAGAAATGTCAACTGGGAACAGGTCATTCAGCAAGTAACCAAGAAAAAGCAAGAGCTAGGCAAAGGCTTACCCAGGTGTGTGCCTCTTTTCAGTATCCATTTCCCTTTTTTTCCTTTAAACTTACCCTTTGACTCTGGTCAAGAGAATTCTCCTTGTTAAATTTAATTAAATGTCTGCAAAAAATATACGTTGTAGATGTCTGGTTTAAATATCCAGGAGTGACTACTTGCCTACTCTATAACCAATGGAATAAAGTGTTTCCTAGCAGTGAGTTCAGGTTAAAAAGAAGCACACCTCCTTCTGAGAAATGAAGTAGGGACAAGGAAAAAACTTAGAAATCTAGCACTTTGGTGATAGGGGCCATAAAGTGACAGCATAAAAAAAGTCAATCTATAGCTCTGTATCTATCTATAGATCTTAATGAGTGGTACAGCTTTTAGGTATAACTGTTCTCATTAGCTTTTACTTAGAACGTGTGGATGGTTATCCTTCTGTATTTGCTCTGGGCATTTGTATTTGTGATCACAAAATACTTTCTCCTAAGTACTTGTGTAATAGTTTGGCTATTCATCTTACGTTGAGGCACTAAACTTTTCTGAATGGTAAAGCAGCGTTCAACATAGGTTTGCTACTTGAAAATCATCCTGCTTTATAATTACATAGCCCTCTAGGCTTAAATTTCTATCCTTGTCGAAGTAACATACTTATTGTGCCCCCTTTTCTTTTCCTGTAACTTGTGAGTATCATTGAGATTATAAAGTTCTTAGCATGGTGTCCGCTGCTTGTAAATGCTTAATAAACATTTTTGTTTATTTTTTATTTGTTTGCTGTTAAAAATTACGTATTTATTGTTGATTTAGAGTTCCATATTAAATAAAACCCTCAGTTTTTATTCCCTCCTTTTGTATATAGCTGTATACAAATATCTAATTTGGTACTTGTTACATTATAATACTTACAATAGAGTTAACCTGCTTTATGTTTAGAACTCTTAATGCTCCTTGAGGGCAGAAACCATCTATTTATATTTGTAACCTCAGTGCTTAACAGAGTCTGGCACATTAAGTGGTGCCCCCTCTCCCAACCATGTCTGATTAATTATTTTTCCTTTTCTTTCTTTCTCGAGGTTTGGCATCGAAATGGTGCCTCTAGTTCAAAATGAACAAGAGGTCTTGGATTTGGATGGGGAGCCTGATCTGTCCAGTCTAGAAGGATTCCAGTGGGAAGGTGTTTCGATTTCTTCATCCCCTGGGTTGGCAAGGAAGCGAAGCCTTTCAGAGAGCAGTGTGATCATGGACAGGGCTCCTTCTGTGTTTAGCTTCTTCAGTGAGGAAGCTACAGGCAAAGAAAATGAGCCCCAGCAGATATTTTCACCTAATAACTCATTGAGGTCTGCACAGAGTCAAAAAACAACCATGGGCCTTAAGCAGGAAATGACACCTCTAGCTGCCTCCCTAAGAACAGGTGAAAGAGCTGAAAATGTTGCTACTCGAAGGCGACATAGTGCTCAATTATCATCTGACCATACGATACCTTTGATGCATTTGGCAAAAGACCTGCACAGCCAGGAGAGCTCTACACCACTTTCAGAGAGTCACAATGCCCAGGAGAGTAATGGAGAAGGAAACTCTTTATCATCAAATGCATCCTTAGCCCTTGCAATCTCCAGTTTGACAGATGCAGCCACAGACAGTAGCTGTACTTCTGGTGCTGAACAAAATGATGTCCAGAATATTAGAAAGAAACGAAGAGCCACTGGAGTGAGTATGATTCCTGTGCTTTTTGTAGAACATTTCATGTGGTGACTTGGCCTTAATTAGAAAGACTTAACTGTTTAATTTTTCTTGGGTATCTGGGGTTGTGGTTCTCCCTACTCTGGAATAAAAGATTTCTGAAGCTTACTCTTACTTTCATATTCTTATCCTACTGGATTCTTTAACTGAGTAACTCTAGTAAGTTAGATGTAATTGAATATGAATGTATAGTACTAGGAAAATATGAAGTCATCTCTAAAACTAGTATCTAAGCCAATGATTCTTTGTATCACCTGACCAAGGAATGAGCCACATCTTCAGCTGTAACTTTATCTGTTTTCATGATGCATTCTGTACTGCTGAAGAAAGGTACTCTAGTGTTGTATTTGTAGGGCATGTGTGCTTGTCGGACCCAGGACTACTAGGCTTAACACTAAGGTAGTTTTATACTATGAGAGTACATCTACATGAGCATAGTCTTAGTCTCTGTTACTCTATCTTTTGTACTTAAGTTACCCAGCCTGGTCTTTTTAGAATCCATTACTTCACTGATACTTCTCTTTTGGCACCTCTGATGTTAATATTGCCTAACCCTTTCAGGAACCCTTTCTGAAAAGAAAGAGTTGCTGGTGGTAATATAGTCTGGAATCTGTCACTGTGAAAATGGGCTGTTTCCTTTAATATTGGGACAATATAACAAAGTAGTTATTCCAGCTCTGCTCCTTTGAGCTAGATGCTGTAGTGGATATTATTGGATGAGAGATTGTCTTATGACAAAGCTAATGTCTTGGGGCTTGTCTCAGGCTGTTGAGTTTTTGGTTGTAAAGATTTTCTTGCTGAATTCTAAAGTAGAAACTATGAAATCAGATACATGTATTATTAGCTTTTACCAAGGTGATATGCTTTGCCTAAGCCCTGTGGGATTAGCATCCCTCTAGGTTGCTAGGGAGGTACTTGACCTTGGATTGTATTTTTTTTTAATCAGATACATTCATTCGACTAATATGAGTTCATACCATGTTCATGAGACTCCTACTGCCCTGTTAGAGATGGTAGCAATAATGACGAATAATGTATGACTATCTTAGAACTGGTTCTTTTTTTCCCCTCCTGGATAATGGCCTTTACATAGTTAACATTATTCAATTTTCTTTATCTCCTTAGGATGGATCTTCTCCTGAACTCCCAAGTCTTGAGAGAAAAAATAAAAGAAGGAAGATTAAAGGAAAGAAAGGTATAGTATAGAATATTCTGGCAGAAAGAAATTGTTCTTACAGCAATTCAGCCTTTTTACAACTTGATACAGAGTGTAGCTTATCAAACATGGAATGCCCATTTATTTATTTATTTATATTTGATATTTTTGTCATCTTGCTTAAGGGCATAGAAAAAGTTTGATTTCCTACTATCCAGTTGCAGCTGTAAAAGAAATATATGATGCCACCTAGACCTGAAAGCTAAAGTTAATATATATCTTGGACAAACTGAATTCAGTGTATAGCTAGAAAGTGTCACTGGGCCTTTTCAGTGGGGTGAAGAGGAATAGGACATTTAGTAAAAATTTTATCCCTCTTGGTCATTTATAGCCATTTCTCTCACTTTCCATTTTTGAGGCATCTTGGTTGCTCTCCTCATGTGAGTTAAGTAGAGAAGTTGTTAGTGTGGCTCCCTGACTGATATGCTTCTATGACTCTTGCCTTACACTGACTCTGACACCGTTAGGGTATAAAGGCTAGGGCAGGAAGTGATTGGATGAACTTTCGGTGATTGGATGTGATAGATAAGGTGGGAGTCAAGGGTGACCTCATTTTCTGGCTGTGGCAGTTGGGTGGATGATGGCATTATTTGTAGAGCTAGAAAATTCCATGAGAGTTTCAGGTTGAGGATAGAGGAAGATGGTGAGTTCCCTTTTGGATCCCTTGAGTTAAAGGACTTTAGAGACACCTAGGTAGAGGTATCAAGTTGGTAGTTGGATATGTGGGTCTGGAGTTTAGGGGAGAGGTCTTGGAGTATTGAATGGGAAAGAGGCAAACATAAAGATGACAAATACGTGCACATAGTAGAACATTTTATTTAAAGTAACTTAAGTGTACTGTTTTAAATCTACATTTTCTTCAGGATGCCTTTTGTAATAAAGAGAACTACTTTAAATTAACAGACTAGAAAAATATGAATCGGGAAGAGAGTGCAAGCAGTTCAGGTTTGGGGCCCAATCTAAGCCAAAGCCTTGGGTGAAGAGGGTAGTAGATAAAGGAACATGGGAAATGAAACCTACAAGAGTTGATTTGCCTGGGGCAGAGATTTTGCTTGGAAGGGTCATGGTGGAAGATGGTGATTTGGTAAATTGGTACCATGTGGTGGTACACTTGAAACCATGAGGCTTGGTTTCTGACAGCATCAGGCTTGACTACATGATTTGTAAAATTTGATGAGTCTCCTTCCAGTGACCTAGTGGGGAGAAAATAAAGGCCTGTCCTAGACAATTGATGCAGTTCCATCTTCTGAGGAACTGTATTATTAATGAGAAGTCTCCAGTATTAAACTGAACCTTATGGTTTCTTTTGACAGAACGTTCTCAGGTTGACCAGCTGCTGCATATTTCTTTAAGGGAGGAAGAACTAAGCAAATCATTGCAGTGCATGGATAACAACCTTCTGCAAGCCCGTGCAGCTCTTCAGACGGCTTATGTTGAAGTTCAGAGGCTACTTATGCTCAAGCAGCAGGTAGTAGCAGATGCAATGTCTAGTGAAAATGGATCACCTTGAAGTTGGATTTAAAAATGCTTAACAAAATACTTTATTTTTAGATAACTATGGAGATGAGTACCCTGAGGACCCATAGAATACAGATTCTACAGGGATTACAAGGTATTCAGAGAATCTGATGGATTGGACCCTCTGTAACTTGTTACTTTTTGGTTCTCTGTGGAGGGGAATTAAAATGTTATGAAAAAGTTAATATGATTTTTCTCGTGTCTCCTTGGTTTTATCCTTCTATAGAAAGGCCTGTGAGACTGTATATCCCCAAAATGCTTATGTTACAGAAAGAGTCCTGGGTTAGGAGTCCCAAGACTAGGGTTCACATTTTGGCTCTTCTTTTAGTACCGATGTGACTTTGGATAAGTCACTTATAATCTGAAAAATTGGAATATTAATGCCTGTTCTTTGGTAGTTATATATATATAATATAATATATATAATATAGCTTATATAATAATCTATTTTAAAGAATTATGAGGGTTTTTAAAATTCTCTTGTAATCTTTAAAAATACAAATTGGCTCAGAAATGAGTGGCTTTTCAGGTAACATTTTTGCATTTGTGTATGTTTCCCATTCTAGAAACATATGAACCTTCTGAGCGTCCAGACCAGGTTCCCTGTAACCTTACACAAGAACAAAGGAACATTAGATCTCAAACATCTGCTGATGCCACACTGCTGCCTACTCCTTTTTTCCCGGTTTTCCTGGAGGCTTCATCTTCCCATGTGTCTCCGTCATCCACTGGAGCCCCTCTCCAAGGAATCGCATCTACTTTCCAAGCCCATGGCAGTGTTCCTGCTCCAGACTCATCAGTTCAGATTAAACAAGAGCCCATGTCTCCTGAACAGGATGAGAATGTGAATGCTGTGTCACAAGGCTCTGCTTGCAATGTGTCCAAGGAATTACTGCAAGCTAATAGTATGTAAACTTTTCTCTGGGTTAAGGGCAACCCTGTAGTGGGTCTACGGCAATTTTATATCAGTGATGTAACATCATACTTGCCCATTAAAACTGAAGTTATTACAGTTTTTCTTGAAGTTTTCTTATTTAGGAAGATTATTTAAATATTGGTAACCTTTTTCTAATTTTCTCTAATGTAGGATTACTGAAGTGACTTTGGATTAGCACTTAACAGGTTTCATTTATTAGGATTGGTGCAGAATTATTTGGTTTTTGTGAGATAAATGGCATTGAAGTTGTTTAGTCAATTTTCTAGATAAGATATATCCTCTGAATTTCTCATTACTTAACTATCTTTATCATTTCAAGTACAAACTAGGGTTAATGTAGACCTGAGGAGCAGGTGGCCATGATGAAAGGCAGAGGGCTCTGGGGTTTGGAATCATCTAATAGAAACTTGGGTGTTTTTGAGAAATAGCCAGGGTTTTTACTCTCTTCATAAAATAATTCTTAGCTAGTTACCATTTGAGAATAACTTCCAAGCTATTTAAAATCTCATCTGAAGTTTGCATAACCACAGTGGTGCTACATTGAAAATTAAGTAAGAAGCAAACAGGGACTTCCCTGGTGGTCCAGTGGGTAAGACTCCACCCTCCCAATGTAAGGGACCTGGGTTGATTCCTGGTTGGGGAACTAGATACCCTATGCATGCCGCAACTAAGAAGTCTGCATGCTGCAACTAAGAAGTCCGCATGCCGCAACTAAGAAGCCCGCATGCTGCAACTAAGAAGCCTGTGAGCTGCAACTAAAGATTCCACCTGCTGCAACTAAGACCCGACACAGCCTAAATAAACAAATAATTAATAAATAAATATTAAAATGAAAGAAGCAAACTGATATTGTGTGATTTTTTTTTTTTGAGCAAAAACAAAAAGTCTGAAGAATTATCCTACATTTTGCTATCTGTTGCAACACTAATTGATATCTACATCAAATGTATATTATCTTTCATATTGAATTATGTTATTTTTATATGGATACTATTTAGTATTTTTTAAAAACTAGTAGTATTTTTTTCAAAAATAGCTTGTATTTTATTTCCTTTTCTGATTGCAAAACTAATTCATGTTCATTGTAAAAAATTGGGAAATTATAAAAATGTGGATTTGTTATTTTGTTATATATTTCAGTCTTAAAATTATAAATGCTTATGTGCTTACATGAGACTTTATACAAAGGACAAGTCATAGTCTGTTATAACTTGATTTTTTTCCCACTTAATTATCATGATCATTTTCCTGTGTCATAAAAATAATTCATCTAAAACACTATTTTACTAGTTGTATAATATTTCAGAAGTTGCATAATATGAATATACAATAATTTATATAATCTTTGAATATTTACGTTTTTTCCTTTTTTTGTATTCTGTATAACGCTGCATTGTATATGTCTTTGAGTATGTCTGTGATTATTTCATCAGTTTAAATTTCTAGACATGAAATAACTAAGTCAAAGAAAATAGACATTTTAAGTCAGCTGACTTTTTAACTGCTAGTATGTAGCTAAATTGGATGATATACAGGTAAAATGCATAATGAAAACTTCTATGAAATAAAGGTGAAAGCACTTTAGCTAAATAGATATTTGTGTCTACTAAGAATAAAACACATTGTTAAATATGTGGACATTTCAAACAAGAAAGAAAAAAGATCAATAGAAACAATCCCTGCCCATAAAAGGAGCTTTTGTAGGGTATAAGACATGCATGTAATTTGTGAGATTAATGCAAGGCAAAGTATATAAATACTGTAATAGAAATATGTGTAGGTTATGGGAAGCTGAGGGGTGAGATAACTAAACCATGACTGTTAAAGTTGTTAACATATCGAAATGTCATTATTTGGTAGAAGTTCAATCAGTGATAACTGTAGTTTATGACTACAAATACCAGACACAAAAACGATGGAATAATTCTTTTTTTCCTTCTCAATTCAGGAGAGATCAGTGACAGTAGTCCAGTTTATCCAGTTATCACTGCAGCATTGTCCTTATCAGAGCTAACAGAGAGATTCCATGAGCCTAGCCAAGAACTGAAGTTTTCTGTGGAGCAAGGAAATACCAGAAACAGAGGGAACAATCCCTCTTCCCAATCAGCTGGTCTTCCTAGCATAAATAAAGAAGGTGAAGAGCCAAACAGAGGCAACAGCGGGTCTGAAGCCTGTACCAGTTCTTTTCCAAGATTGTCCTTTGCTTCAGAAACCCCTTTAGAGAAAGAGCCCCACTCTCCAGCTGACCATCCAGAGCAACAGGCAGAGTCCACTCTGACATCAGCTGAAGCTAGGGGGAACAAGAAAAAGAAGAAACTTAGGAAGAAGAAAACTCTGCGGGCTGCCCATGTTCCTGAGAACAGTGACACTGAACAGGATATATTTACTGCTAAACCTGTAAGGAAAGTAAAAACTGGAAAGTCCACTAAAGGGGGGAAAGTGACAACCTCCACCTGGGAAGATAGCAGAACTGGTCCAGAACAAGAGAGTGTCAGAGATGAACCAGATAGTGACTCGTCTCTGGAAGTCCTAGAAATTCCTAATCCTCAGTTAGAAGTGGTAGCCATTGATTCTTCTGAAACTGGAGAAGAGAAACCAGACAGCCCATCTAAAAAGGATATTCGTAACTCCACAGAGCTAAACTCATTAGAAACTTCTCGCTCTGGTTGTGATGAAGTTAGCTCTACCAGTGAGATTGGCACCCGTTATAAAGATGGCATCCCTGTAAGGTAAGGACACCATGTTGGTCCAATCAGAATAGCTTTCACCATTCTATTCTTGAAAAATAGAACTTTTTTTTCTGAATCAGAAGTTTTTTAAAGAGTCACATTTATAGAAAATCACTAGGGATAATGGGTATGGAAGAATCAAACCTTAGCAATGGAGATTTTCTGTTTTCTCATTTGTGTTGTAAATATTTACTGTACTTTTATTTCCTTTCATATAGAAATTTCAGATGGAAAAACCGATCTCTTATATCATTGCTATTTTGTCCATTGTTTAGAACAATCTTTTGAGTCAGGAAAATATAAGTTTTACTGCCTGGCCTGTTCACACAGATGCTAAGAAGACTTTTGCTATTATTTTGTAGTGTGGCAGAAACTCAGACTGTGATCTCCTCCATAAAAGGATCAAAGAACTCTTCAGGTATTTGGTTGTTCAGTTTTATTTAAATTAATCACAGAAAAAAAGTCTTGTAAATGTTAGAGCCAGGGTTTAAATCTACTTAAATATGCTTATACAATAGGGGACGGGTACTGGGCTTGTTACCAAGAGGATTGCTTTGACCAGCAGTTATGGTATTCCTAAATCCTCAAATCCTGGCATTTCAGTTTCTTACTCCCATCTCTCTTACCTGGCTGTCTTACGTGTTCACCTAATTAGTATAGTTGGCCTTCTGTATCTTCGGTTCCACATCTATGGCTTCAACTAACTGCAGATTGTGTGATATGCATTTATTGGGGAAAAAGTGGACCTGCACAATTCAAACCATGTTGTTCAAGGGTCAGCTGTAAACAGGAGGATGTGTATAGGTTATATACAAATACTACACCGTTTTATATAAGGGGCTTGAGCATCCGTGGATTTCAGTGTGGGGGGGGTGGGGGAGTTCTGAAGCCAGTCCCCTTTGGATACCAAGGGACAATTGTATTAAGGCTTTGTTGGCTCTGGGGGGTTTTGCTTTGAGAAGGAACTACTTAAAAATAATGCCTTGGGCTTCCCTGGTGGCGCAGTGGTTGGGGGTCCACATGCCGATGCAGGGGACACGGGTTCGGGCCCCGGTCCGGGAAGATCCCACATGCCGCGGAGCGGCTGGGCCCGTGAGCCATGGCCACTGGGCCTGCGCGTCCGGAGCCTGTGCTCCGCAACGGGGGAGGCCACAACAGTGAGACACCCGCATACCACAAAAAAAAAAAAAATAAATAATAATAATAATAATGCCTTACTCAACAAGATAACTGGCAGCAGAGGAAACTGGATGTGGAAAGATACTTGGTGCCTTATGGGTATCACTCAAAGCTCACTATATAAGTATCTTGTTCTGAAGTGAAAGGTCTTCCCTGCCTTTATTATGAAATCTTCATAATGAAGATCACTAATGAAAATGTGGTGTTTTGCTGGGGGAACTAGGCTTTAAGGAGAATCCAGAGACCACTTTTTCATAATGGTTTAAATTTTTTAGTATCTTTTGAGACACAGGCAGACATATCTCTGAAACATACTCTTGTTTTCTAGAAATATCTTCAGAGCCAGGAGATGATGATGAGCCCACAGAAGGGAGCTTTGAGGGGCACCAAGCTGCAGTGAATGCAATTCAGATATTTGGGAATTTACTGTATACCTGTTCAGCAGATAAAACTGTCCGAGTTTATAATCTCGTGGTAAGTTGATACATCAATTTGAATATTTTTGCTTGGTTGCAGATTTTAGAAACTCCAAGTAACTCTCTCTTAGACTAGGAGTTTATTTGCTGTCCAGAGATGGAGTGGGCTTTAGACTAACTTTAGATACAGTTGATCCAGCGGCTCAATGGGGTCACTGGAGACTTAATTTCTTTCTTTATTTCCATTCTGCCTTCTCTGATATCACCTTTTACTAAAGCAAGTTCTCCTCCTGCTCACAGATAGATGTCAGTAGCCACAGGGGTTTCTTTTCTCTCCCACCACCAAAAAAGCGTCCTGTGCTTTCCTCTCTGAACAATCACTTGGCAAAAGGAAATGGGATGATAACAATAGGCTCCCGACAGTCAGGTCCCAGCCCTGGAGTTGATGCTGAGGTCTGTCACATAGCTGCTACATAATAGAGAAGGGATAGAGTGAGTACTGGGGAAGTAGTCAATATAAGAGGAGGCGTTTTCCCTGAGAGTTGATTAATTATCCCGGTTATTAAGAAGAGCAACGGTCTTCCACTACCCCACACTTAGGATAATCTGATGCTCATTACTCTCAATTTTTGTAGAATGGACTTTTGAGTTTTGAGTCTGGTATGCGTCAAACTAATTCTGTTTATCCACAACGATAGCCAAGAAACTTTAGGAACACTATGTTTGAACAAATATGGTGAAAGTGTTTGAAACTGATGAAGTCCTTGAAAATCAAAAGATTAGATAGATGATGGACTGAGAAAATGTTTGCTGTAGGCAACAGGTATATAGGTTCCTTTAGCCTAATAATGCGAGGGCAACAGGGATGACTGAAGGAAGGAAGCAATGGTACCAGGAGGTGTGACTGTAAGATTTGGGGAATTGGCTCTAACTCTGAACTGAAAGGTAAGTATAGGTATATATGTACATTCTAAATATATAACAGTATGTACACAGAGACAACAGGATGTTCCATTATGAAACCACATCTGGAACACTAGACCTGTGATGGCACCTGACATGTCTTTGAATATTGTGGCGCATTCTCTGCATACTGATGAAATGCAGGAACTTACTGGGTAATTAGCTATAGTTTGGATTTGCTAGCTTTTTGGTCCATATGTTGGAGAGCCTTGCCCTAGATGTTAACTAAAATTCTGATATGTCTTATAGCAAATTGCCCTAAGTATTGGATTGGCCAAAAAGTTTGTTCAGGTTTTTCTGTAACATCTTATGGAAAAACCCAAACGAACTTATGGCTCAGTTAACATATAGTTGCAGGTACCTCAGTACATGTGACTGTTTGCTGGGCATTCACTGAACAGGTATTTACTGAACACCTTTTGATACCAGGTAATATTCTAGACTCTGAGGCTACAACAATGAACTGTATGTTTTAGCATCATTGTTTTTTTTGAGGAAATACATTATCTAATCCATTTATATCCACAAGTAATGATCTGAACTGTGCTTGACTTTAGAGTCGGAAGTATATTGGTGTCTTTGAGGGCCATACCTCCAAAGTGAACTGCCTCCTGGTTACTCAGACCTCTGGGAAGAATGCTGCCCTTTACACTGGTTCCAGTGATCACACCATTCGCTGCTATAATGTTAAGGTAAGTGGGTCCAGCAAAATCAAACGTGATAATATTGAAACACTTTGACTGTATTTACTGTGTAGAGTGGAGACACTGAGACAGATGCTTCATTCTGTTCACTTTCTTGCTTCTGAACTTACTCCAGTACCCTGTATAGCCTTTGGAAGAAATGAGGCTTAGATCTAAACCATGTTTTCTGTCTCTCTCCACCAGTATCTTTTCACTTACTACTATTAATAATATACCTCCTTTGATCTTTTCAACAATTACTCTTGATTTTTATTTTCATATCATATGCCAAAATTAATACTGGAGAGAAAACAAAATGTTTAACTTTTTTAAACCTGAAAACATAGAAGTAGATATCTCCTCTGAGAAAGAATTTTCTAAATGTATTGTAAGAAATGAGAGAAAATCATTAGCATTAAATATATATATTATAGGACTTCCCTGGTGGCGCAGTGGTTAAGAATCCGCCTGTTAATGCAGAGGACACGGGTTTGATCCCTGGTCTGGGAAGATCCCACATGCTGCGGAGCAACTAAGCCTGTGCACCACAACTACTGAGCCTGTGCTCTAGAGCCCGTGAGCCACAACTACTGAGCCCACGTGCCACAACTACTGAAGCCCATGCTCCTAGAGCCCATGCTCCACAACAAGAGAAGCCACCACAGTGAGAAGCCCACACACCGCAAAGAAGAGTAGCCCCCGCTCACCACAACTAGAGAAAGCCCGTGCACAGCAGCAAAGACCCAGTACAGCCAAAAATAAATAAATAAATTTAAAATATATATATATATACACACATATATTCTTTAAAAGAGTTGATTATTTAAGACAAAATTTATAATACCAAAGATTAGGTTTTTAACATATATAGGTGGAATGTGTGGTAACAGGAACACAAAGGAAAGGGAGGATGGAATTGTGCTGGTGCAAGGTTCTTATATTTTATTGGGGATAAGTCAGTTTTACTTTGAACTAGATTGTTACAATTTAAAGAGGTAATCTCCAGAAGGCTGCCTCACAGCTTCAGTGTGCGTCAGATAGACCTGGAGAGCTTGTTAAAACACATATTACTGGACCCCACTCCCAGGGCTTCTGATTCAGTAGGCTTCGGATAGGGCCCAAGAATTTACATTTCTAACATGTGATACTGATGCTACTGGTGTAGGGGCCACACTCTGAGAACAGCTGCCCTGGAGCAACCACTAAAAGAATAAAGCAAAGAAAGACAGCTAAAAAATTTAATAGAGGAATTAAAATGGCATACTAAAAAACACTTGTTTAATGCAAAACAAGGCAGAAATGGGGGAACAGAGAAATAAAAATGAGACAAATAGAAAGCAAATTGGAGTCTAAATCTAGCCATATTTAATAATTATATTAAATGTGAATTAACACTAAAATCAAAAGGCAGAGATTGACTAGCTAAAGAACAAACATCAAAATCTGTGCTGTCGGGCTTCCCTGGTGGCGCAGTGGTTGAGAGTCTGCCTGCCAATGCAGGGGACACGGGTTCGTGCCCCAGTCCGGGAAGATCCCACATGCCGCGGAGCGGCTGGGCCCGTGAGCCATGGACGCTGAGCCTGCGTGTCCGGAGCCTGTGCTCTGCAACGGGAGAGGCCACAACACTGAGAGGCCCGCGTACCGCAAAAAAAAAAAAAAAAAAAAAAAAAAAAAAAAAAA